>NC_134835.1:51683104-51746287 GCF_004210375.1 Tachypleus tridentatus | reverse complement strand
TGACTGCTACATCAAGCTAAGGTCAAATCCCAATAGGTCTACTTTACAGTTCACAATCTCTTAAAATGAAATATTTTGCATATGTATGAAATACAGTATATTACCAAAGTTCTTGTAGATACAAAAAATTTTTTGTCTAAAACTTAGTTGATCATGAAAAATATATTTCAGGTACTGTTTTCAAGTTTTACACTTTACTGGAAAAGTGATACATTATTATTTGACTTGAATAGTAAACTATATTTTAAACAACATAATACATGTTTTTACAGTCTTATAGTCCGTCAAAATGCTTCAGGAGTTTTATTCAAGTAATATATTTCTTGCTCCACCTCAATTATATGAGTTGTCAAGACTTCTTGATTGGACAGCTTTAAAGATCTGAAAATTTTTGCCATTGAAAGAGGAGACAAGGGTGTTGAACATTGGCTACCTTTGATCTGCACTGCCTCAAATGGGTTGTGAGTTTAATGCCAGGTAAACTAGAGATACTATTACTTTTGGTATTTTGAATAAGTTACATGACATGGATTCCGACAAGTGCGTGTATCATACAAAAACAATTGCTGCAAGTATAGTTTAATTTGTAAATACAAATGTGCTAAAAAAATTCAAATATGGTCCATCACTTCGTGTTGCAAGTATAGTTATTCCATACAAATTTTTTTTACATGCCACAAACTTTGAACTCCCATGTACTCTCCAATAAATGTGGTTCAACTTCGTCTAGCATGTAAATCATCATTCAACGACCCTTAGCCAATGATAGTGTGGCATACCCTCCTGATGCATGCAACTTCGCTCTATTTGATTCTACCAGACTATCACTTATGCAGTGATCTAATACAGACATTTTTTTTTTTATAATGCTTTCTTCATATGCATTTTCTTTCATGCTTCTGTAAAGTAGAAATATAATTTTAATATTTTATTACAGTTTATATCTGTAGTTTGACATTATAATTTACAATTGTCTATTTATTTTTTTAAACATTTTCATCATTTATTATGAATTCCAGAGTTTTAATTTCCATTTTGGATGTTCTTCAATATCATTCAACACAACTGCACAAATTTCAGACTAGAAGTTCTCAACTGAGGAATTTTCAGCTCTAAATTGTTTGGAAATTGATCATTATATGAATCAGCCTTCTTCTTCTGATACTGCTAAACTTCCTTGTTAATCTGCCAAACTTGTACATGGTTTAGAGGATTTTGTCAGACTCCTTTTCCCACCTAACTATGCCATGTTTTATTAAGCTTCTCCCATGGAACCTACTAGGTGTAAATCATTGTTTTTAAATATGATTTCTCAAATATGTTTCATTTTATTCATTTCCCTGATTTCTTATGATCCAACTCCTTTCTTATTGCATGACACCCCTTACCCAGAGTATTTTGTTTCCCTCTTTCACCTGGTATTATGGTACCTGCTGAGCATTTAGTTTCTCAATTACGAGTGGGTGCTAGCATACTTTGTGTTTAATGGGTCTTGGGTAATTTGGCCTTGGTTTACCATCATGCTCATAAATTTATTCTGGGTTTTTAGCATTTGGAATTACTACTAATTGTATGGGGGATGACCCTGAAAATCCTCTCCATTTATCCCATGCATAGACATGCTGCCTTTGTCTTACTCTTACTGTTCTCCTATGGTACTTGTGCACTATACTTCTCCTTTCTGAGGCACTTCACCAACTTTCTGAGGGGGTTGGGAGGATATATTCTCCCTCATTGGTGCAGTCATCCCCTTTGGCTCTCTACCTTCACATGTGGTTTCTTTGTTAGTAGGATATTCTGGGGAAGGATGCTGCTTTATTCCAGGTTTGCTTACCATCCATTTATCTTTAACATTTACAGATGAGGCAACATTAGACCCTTCAATCTTTGGTTGGTTGTTTGTCTCATTTTGAGCTCTTACAATCTCTTGTTCCTGTTTCCCACACTGCACCCTTCCATCCTTTATCTGTTCCTACCACTATGGATTCTACTATGCATTATATTGTTTTAAATAGGTTTCATTGTCACCAACAGTACCAGTGAGTATATTGTGGGTTCTAGTCCAGTTAGGGCTCATTTGGCTGACTTTTTGTTTCCCTCTCAGGGTGGTGATTTGCTACTAGTCTTTGGGTTATCCAAGTATTGTCAGAGGGGCTTTCATCCTTTTAATTTCTCCACCCTGGTGTCTTTTGTCTGATATCATTTCCATTACTTTAAGATCCTATTAACAGTGAGCATCTATTCTAGGTGGTGCAGACTCAGCCTTATCCTTCACCTTCCATTTTTCCTGGTACCATATGACGTTTACCTCTTCTACCCTCCTCCTTTTATTGTATTTCTTCCAGATTCATAGTCCTCCTCATTAGGCTGTCCTTCCAGATTAAAATGTCAGTGTTTTTCATCACAGCCTCACTCTACCTTTATTTGAACCTTTGTCCTCAAGTTTCTTGTTTCACTTATTTCTTAAGATTTATTTTCTACTTCTGTTATCCTGGGAGTGTCAGTCATATATTTGCCATTGATGTTTCACACACTGTACCATTCAACTTTTATTCTCCTTTATTTGGATTGGTCTTTCCTCTTCAAATCTTCTCAATACTTTTACTTCCTTTCATATTCCATCTATATTCCTGGTGTGTTACAGATAGACTTCTATGTCTTATATGTGCTCTTCACTCTTATATTTCTTGCAACTTTCTTCCATGGTTCTTATTCCTGCATTTTCATCTCCTGGCAACATTTCTCTATTTGGGACCTTTCTCCTTCCATCCTTACCAATTAGGTTTGGCTTTTGAGTTGATTTGCATATTCATCTTTGGTTTCTTCTTCCCAAAGTATGTCCAGGTGTCATCACATCAGATCTGGCACTTTACTTTTAGTCTGGCATCATACCTCCATCACCCATAGGAAATTCTCTAGTTGGACAATGGCTTTAACCTCATATTTTCATTGAGTGGCTGTTTCTTTTTATCAGATTGCAGTCCTCCACCTGCCACCAACCTTAAATCTTTGATAAGGCTGTGACTGGGTAAGTTATCTTTTGTTTTTTATGTATATCTTATGTTCTTTCAGTAGCATGTTCCTTTTCTCATTACAAGTCTTGCTCTGTAGTGAGCATTGCTTGTCCATGTATGCTTTCTATACCTTAAATCTGCAATGTACAGCCAAGGTGATTCATAATAAAACATGATGCATATGGTCAGTAACACGCATAGTTAAAATGGGATTTTCTCTAAGGTCACTAGTATGTTTTTCTTGTGATATATTTGCTTCTCTAACCTTCTCTCAATAGGCATTTTTTACTGCATAGCTTATGAAAGTTTTAGTGACTTACATTCAATTTTTAATTAAACTACTTTCTGTTTTTGTACCAACTGGTATAGTACAAAATAATAGCTAATAATTCATGTTTTAATAATATATGTTTTAGTTTCCTAATCTTGTGAGGTAATATAAAAATAATCTGAATTCCCTTAATGTGAGAAATGTGACAGTTTTCTCTAGGCATCCAGCTCTTCTCTAATTTATTCACCACCCCTGTAATAAGTATGAAATTTAATGGAAATTTCTTTGAAATCATCATTCTCAAACCAACCATCATTTTTATATACTTTGATCCTGTTTGGTTACAGGATGTTATTTATAACCAATATAAAGTGAAGCTTTTCATATGTAAAATAATGTTTTAATATTACATTGTTTTCTGAACAGAGTATTGTCAGTTTCTCTTTCAGTACTACTGCTGTTCCCATGGGAAAGATAATGGCTAATTTGGAAGAATTTGTAATGGCTCTTGTTGAATAGTTGTGATTGTTATGAGACATTATTCTGTGTTCATTGGTGCATTATTTAGTTAAATAAAAATTTAGTGCATTACTACCATTAGCCTAAAAAAGTAGAGTTAAGTGTTTTCAGGGGTTGACAGCAAGAAAAAATAACACTCAGGCATGTACTTTATTTCTTGTTTTTCATATGTATTCTTTATTATAAAAGTAACTGAAATGTAGAAATAGGAATCTCTCTAGGTTAATTATACTTAGATTAGGTTAAATAAGTAATAATAATATAAGAAAAATGTTTCACAAGGCATGCACAAGTAGCTCAGAATAACTCAGGGGTAATGCAATTTTATAGCATAACAATAGTAGTGAGACATGGCTCAAATACCATTAAAACAATGAAATTAAAGTACAAATAAATGTATACTGTTACAAGTTTAAAGTTGCTCAGAATAAACAAATGTAGTGTCATGCTATAATTTGAAGTATTTCTAGGAAGAAAAAGTAACTTAGATTTATTTCAATTTTCCTTTTTCTTGTTGATTGTGAGGTTGGTCAAACTGACCAACCTTTGTACTTTGCATGCAGACTAGTAAAAAATAAAGATGTTTTCATGGATAAATTTTTTTTAGTTTATCAGAAATACTTTACTAAAAATCTGATTAGTTTTTTCTTCTGAAAGACATAATATTTACTGAAAGTTTGCCAAAATTTATGAACATATATGTACTATATTAAAAGTTAGTAGTATCAAAACTGTAACAACTTTAAACAAATACAAAGTGGTCACATTGTTGGTGAATTCATCCAAACCTGTGTAGGGAGAATTAATATGACCATACTAAACCATGGACTTACATATGTAAAGCAGAAGAAGATAGTTAACATCTGTCATCTCTTTACTTGAATAAATCAGAGGTGGTCTGCTTTTTAGTGTAGCCATTTTGTGGTCACCTGGAGTATAGTGTGTGTTCCAGCTTCTCTGGTCTTATCTGGAGGATAACATTGTGGGGTGATGGTCCTCTCACACTTCACCACAGGATGTTTTCAAGGCTAATGTTGCTGAGTGGGGTACCAATATGATTTAGTTTTATGTGACCTACTACAGTGGCAGATATCTTCCTACCAGTGTTTGGATGTTGGACTCCTGGATATGCAGTTGGTTGTAGATTTGCACATGTGTCTGTTTCACAGATCAGTTTGCAATATATATCTTTCTGTTCTACTTAACTTGAGGTTAAGAAGGTGTAGACCTTCCTCCTATCATGGGTTGGAAGTTCTATTCCTGATAACACTTGGTTTTGGACTGGAGTTGACCAGCTGTATCTAGTTTATCATGCTCTAGCCACTCTACACCTAGAAGCACATCCATTTTACCTTTTCCCACATTTCTGTCTTTAGATGATTCTCATAGGGTCTTTCTTTTACAAGATTGAGCTTCTGATATACTGAGGCTCAGATTCTGACCCAACTAGTTTTCTTTTCTTGTTTGGTTGAGCTCATTTCCATCCATGTATGCAATACATATTTCCACACTGGGTACAGGGTATATCTGATATGCAAGTGGTGCAATCTCTCTCTCTTATGTATTCCCCTCTTATTGAGGATAACACTTCATGGATGTTCTTCAGATGCTTTCAGTGTGGGATTTTAGCTATACATGTGACTAGAAGTAACATAGCATATTGAAAGTTACAATTTTCCAATAAGTGCTTGCTTACTTTTACTCACACTTCTCACTGAAAACTGATGTTTTCTTTTCTGCCCAGTCTTGAAGTGACAGATTTGTCTTGTCGAATAGGAATCACATGTCAGGAGAGTGTCACACTCCTGTTGCTGGAGGGCTGTCACGTGATGAATTACATGCATGATGCAGTTGAGCAACATTGATTGTGGGATATGATAAGAGTTCAAGGCTTGAATAGAGTTCGTATGTGAAAAGATTGTGCACTGAAATATAGTAGTTATACACTTGGCCGAAGGTAAGTACTTTTTGAAAATATATATTCAGTTTCAGAAAATAATAACTTTAGGAACTTTTAAAAAAATTGATTTGTGTCTAATGTTTTTAGTATGAGAATATTATTACTGTAATAATAGTAATATGAACACATTCTATGCACTCCTAGTGAGATTCCTATGAAGAAAAGTGATTTATACATATGCAAGTTTAGATTTACATACAAGTATAAGTTGTTTTATCAACAAGCATGATTGGATTCACCTTCTAATTAAACAAATAAAAATAATTCTGATAGAATGTGTGCAAACAATTAAGGGTTTAAATAGAAGTCTTTAAAGATGTGTTCTAGACAAGAAGATCTTTTAAAAACAAATTATTCTTAATCACATATGTAGCATTAGACAGAGGTTTTTCATCTAATATCATGATAGAGCTGTCAGAAAATTTAACAAAATAACAAATGATAATCAAAAAGTTAAACTAAAATCAACATTTTATAAAACAGATAAAAAATTAGATGTTATTTTTATTTTACATCCAATGTTTGTCACATCAATGTTTTCAAAATTAAAAATATCTTGTTCTGATTTATTAGTGATTGAATAAAATTAGTCAAATATTAAATGAAATTAGAAGTGCACCTAACCTAATGGAGAAAATAGGTATTTATGAAATTTACTTTTTTGAATATGGTTCTGTATAAATTGGTCAGCCTTAAAAAAAATTGTAAATTTAGAATAAATGGATGTAAGAGAAATGTAAACAACAAAAGTGGTAATTCTGAACTAGCTGAACATGCAAGTCATATTTTCATTGAATGGGAAAAAACTTATTTTGGCTCAACTGATGGCATAATGACAAGAAATAGTGGAGAAACTATAGAAATAATAAAACATTAAACTAATTATCATAATTTAAATAACAGATTTTGTTTACATGCTTTTGAGGATGACATTATTTGATGTCATACAGAACATCTGTATCAGTTGTCAGACTTAGAATAAAGGAATTTTAATTTTATACTGAATACGTATTGAATGTTTGAGTGATTTAATTATATTTACACAAGTACTTTGAAATTCAAATTTCAAAATTTTTTGAAATAAAAAACTGAAATTGATCTAAATTATTAATAAAATGGCCATTAAAATAAATCAAACATAATGGTATTTGTAGAAGTTTCATTCTTCCTTAGTAAATGATATGTAATTAGTTTATTTTATAAGCTGAAAAATGTGTTGTGTCTAGGTTTTTATTGTGGGAGGGGCTTGTCTTTGACTCTGTTCCATAGGGAATATCTTTTTTACACACACCACAAGCTGTCTATATCCCCTCTGTTCAAATAGACTAATTCCAGTGCATCTCTCTCGCAGATCATCATGCATCAACTCTACCAATAAGCTGGTGATGTACTTTTGTTATGCATGTGACTACTTCAACTAAGTACCACTTTTTGGGTTGAGATGTTCTTTTTATTTGGTGTTCTTTGTGTGTGAATCATGATTTTAATTATTTAATTTCTAATGTTTTTTTTTTTTTTACATTAAGGAAATATTTTATTTTAACTTAATTTTCCAGTCTTTATTTTTTCTTCTCTCACTCTCCTATTCTCCATCAAATACTTTTTTTGATTTATGTATTTCTGCAATGAATTCTGAGGTTTGTCTTCCCACATTTAGTGTTATACCTCTTACACTATTTTCACAGGCTAAACGTTTGTTGTTGGATTTCTCTGCTATTATCCAGAGATATGGGTCATCCTCTTTTTCCTTGAACTTGCCCCACTAATCCTCAATAAACTGAATCTGACTGGACCAATGAAGGTGTCATAACCTTTTTATGAAAGACAAAAGACTTTCATCTTTGGGTTTCTCTTCTTATTTTATTCAAGGTTGATGGGCATGTCCTAACAGCACCACAGACTAACCAGAGGGTTCCAGTCCAGTGGTAGATTGTCTGTATTGTATTGTCACCCTTTGGCAATCTTTCATTACAGTGCCATGAGTTCTTTGCATTTTATCAGAATGACTTGTCCTACTATTTTATCCCTACCTCCTATATTCCTGGTACCCTTTTCCTTCCTCATAACTTGAGATTCTACCTCCATCCTGTGTTTGTCCAATACAGTACAAGATTTTCTGTCTTTACATGCCATTACACCTGTTCATCTTTCAGATTTTTATTACAGGCTGTTTGTTGTCCTCATACCAAACCAGAGATTAGAGGCCTATGCCTTTGTCTCACCTCATTCTAATTTTGATCTTCCCAGTTTTACCTTGGAGTCATTTCTCAATTTTAGTTGGGCTTTTTTATCCATGTTTATTGGTGATAGAGGAATGTTGCTGATGCTTATTTGCATATCTTGATATTTCATCACCTGCAACCCTCTCTTCAGGTTAATCTTCATGGGGTAATTTCTCTGTTTCATGAGTTTCCCTGTGGACTTACTTTGGCCCTATATATATATTTTGTTAGGCATTCATAGCATTCATTCATCATTTATATGCTCTCAGGTTATGCTAACCTCTTTCTTTTGTTAACTGGATACTGTTTGCTCATTCTGAACAAGAGTCTACCTGTTACCCTTATTGACTGCACCTGGAGGTGGCTATAATGGGCTGTTAATCGAGTTGGAAAAGTACTTACTGTGTCCTATTGAACATCTTGTCCATTTGGATGTTTCTCAACACATATCTCAGTTATGCCTGCCCTTCTCCTCTTTGACTTTATTTGATGAGTTTTTATTTCAACTACAGTTTGCAAAATTCTACTGGTTTGTTCTTCCATGGTAGCTCATATCCCCATAGGTCAGGCTTGAACATGGGATTTTTTATATTTTTTCATGACCATGGAATTTTGCCAAGATCCTTTGTTGGCTCTTATCATCCTTCTTCATACTCTTGTTATCGGTCATCAGCATTGGTGGTTCGAAAAAATTCACATGTTGGTGGGCAACCTGCTTTCTCCTCCTTGTCTGATTTCCCACATTTCATGGATGCATCCCTTCAAGAATGGTTAATCCATTTGATCAATTGGAAGATTGAGGTTTTGGGTCTGGTGTTCAATAGGTTTTATTTTATCAATGTCCTGGAAATTCTTGTTGTAGTCAGGTTTTGGTTAATTTTCTCCATCTGGTAGTGATCCATTCTGACTTTTCTTCAGTGGTTTCTTATCTCAATTACCAGGGAGGCACCAGTTCTCCATCCCTCTTTTTTCATATGCTGGGTTTTAGGGGGTTTCACATGCTTCTATGTTGGGCAAAAAGTATACCTGTTTCAGAGGTGGTGTTGGTTCCCCACATCAGACTATTTCCTCTTAGGGAGTGTCTTACAAACACTTTCAAAGGATGCTTCTTTCTTTACCTTGTATCATTCCCTCCATATATTCAGCATGGGATTCTAGCTTTTATGTTAAAGGAAGTAATGTACTGCTTTGGAAATAATAAATTTCCTATACTTTTAATAGGTACTTACCTCCTCTCACACTTCCCATCCTTCCTCTCCACTGAAAACCAGTACTTCTATCTTCTGCAAAACTTTTAAGTAATAATTCAGTAGAATTGAATAGAAGGAGTTGCATGCTTCATAAGAGTATGTCACACTTTTAATTGATAGAGGGTTGGCACAGGATGATTTGCATGATAAATGAATTGGAAATAGTCAGTTCCAATGGAGAGGAGATAGAAGGCTTGTGCCATGTGTAATTATTTTGTATATAGAGGGCAGCACTGAAATATGTATTCAGTTTAAGAAAATCGAAACTTTGCAGCTATTTGCAATTTTAATGTGATTTAGCCTTCATACTGTCTGCAGTATGTGAAACTGTTGTAGGTTGAGTATAATTTCAATCAGATTTCCTTACATAAGAATTTTAGTATTTTGATTTCTAAAGAGTACTTACATTTTGTTGCAGTATTCACCTTGCAGGTTTCAAAATTGTGTTTATTGGCGTAAGAATTGAGCAGATAACAGCAATTATTGTAAAGTGTTAATCACTAATTTATTTGTTTTGTAATAATGTGTGTAAACAGCAAATATAATTATTTTTACAGGCTTTAAACAAAATATTTTTGAACATATATTATCAGTAATTTACTAATAATTACATGAAGGTTTCTGGAGATGAAAAAATTTCAAAGGATTTTTGTTATTTTACAACCATGTAAATGCATATTAATTTAGTTATTTTGATATTTTCCATGTTTGATGCCCTTGTAACAGGGTGAGGAATTTGAACAGTTACTAGTATATTTTTCATTTCTTGCTTGAATATGTAACATTTTAAACAATGACAAAGAACCCATAATGATACTGAAATCACTGTCTTTATAGATTCTATGAGGTCAATAAAACAAAATATTTAAGAATTTAAAGAATAATGATGACAATACTTTTACAACTTATAAATAGGAGATTAATATAAATGTAACAAAAAATATTTACATTTAATCTTTTTTTTACTCCCAGGTGATGATCTTTACCCAGAAAACCCAGATTATTATGGCCAAAATCCTCAAATTGATTTCCAGTATACTTTGGAAGAATTAAAAGCAAAATCAAACAACTTGCACAGAATGGAAGTAAAAGGACCCATCAGTACTGTAATCTGCAATATATCATCTCCTTGTGGTCACTTAACACCATTAACCTACTGCAGTACCAAAAGAAATACACAATCTTCATTATAATTTTTTTCCATCTTGTGTTAGTGTAAAGGGATACTGTATTTAAAGAATTAATCCCGTTTATATCTGATAAATGATTTATTAGCACTGTAACTGCTAATTATCTGTGTGAAACTACAGTAAAAATGAAACACACCTAAACTGTGTTGAATGCTATACTGAATTCTTTTACATGGGGAATTGTAAAATATGGAGACTTCTCATTTCATAATTTGTTTTTTAAAGTTAATTTTATTAGAGTAAATAAACAGTTTTTTATATAACCTAATTTTTTCATGCATACTATGAAATGTAATGAAACTTTTTTAGTCTGAATTAAATGCATCTGAAGTCATGCTTTGCACAAGGTATTTTTGAGGATCTAGTCCTTAATGTTCACACCCATTAACATTCCAACTTTTGTAAAATTAAAAATACTGTAACACACATAATTATTTAATGTAACTAAACACTAATATAGTCAGTGATTGTTCATTTATAAATTCTAGTTCTCTTTGATGTGGACTTTGTCTTCTAGGTCTATCAACATTTTAATGAGCTGTTCCTTCAAGATACATATATTGGGATTATGGCGTCATTGACAGTAACCATGTGCAACAGTGAAATAATCCATTCTGATTTTTGCATATAAGAACATATGAAAAATATGCATAATTAGCTATAATCATTACCAGGTTGATTTTTAGTTTTACTCAAAGTCAGCAGCTTGCTCTGATTAGAAGTTAATAACAGTTCATCAATATTAAGGGCACAAGAAGATCAGTCAAAGATAAAAAGGAACAGCTCATTAAAATGTCTTCTAGGTCTATCAACATTTTGATGAGCTGTTCCTTTTTATCTTTGACTGATCTTCTTGTGCCCTAATATTGATGAACTGTTATTAACTCTAATCAGAGCAACTGCTGACTTTGAGTAAAACTAAAATCAACAATGATTACAGCTAATTATGCATATTTTCATATGTTTATATGCAAAAATCAGAATGGATTATTTCACTATTGCACATGGTTACTGTTAATGATTTCATAATCCCAATATATATCTTAAGTTTAACCAACTAATGAGATGTAGTTTAGATTCAAACACATACAGTAGAAAACAAAATATATTATAAATGTAAAATAATAAAAATTTATATATATCAAGCACTTTAATGAGTGCATTTAAAGAAATAATAGGGTATCCCTCACTTACAGAACAGACACAAGCTTTTGGCTTCAAGTACTATAAGAAGTTGCTTGTTCCTTTTATTTTATCATTTTTAAATTATTCACCTTTTCACTGTGAGCTTACAAATTTCATCCAGAGTTGCCTTCATCCCCTGTTCCTTTGTCTTTTTATTTCTTTTTGATTCAGTTACTCTGTAGTTAGTAACTTTTGTGATATCAACATCTTTAATGCTATCAACTATGACAGTACACTTACACACTATAAGCTGGTCATTCAAAGATTTCTTATGCATGGCTTCTGCTTCAATTTCAGTCTTTGCTCTCAAACCTCTAAGCACTTCCTGGACCATACGATAATATATTCTTCATGACTATCATTGTGAATGCAACATTTGATGTTCTTTGAGTTGTTTTCTGTATATAGCCACATCTAACAATTGACATAGAAGACTAATAAGGCTTAATTTGTCTCATCATGTTATAAGCTAGTATATTTTAATTAGGAAGCTGTGATTCATAAGTTTCTCCATCTCTTGGGAACATGCATGGTAAGAGATGAAAATAAAGACTTTGAGGCCGTGTAATGCACATAAAGTATTCATTATACATATATCATTATGCTAACCAAACATGACTAGATTAAATAATTGTTAATCTATAACCCATTATGATTGTCATAACATTTGCCTCACCTCAGTATTGGTGCGTCCGTTCATTAAATCAGTATGTTTAAAATATTCATATTAAATGCACTTGCTTTCTTTTTTCAATACTTAAAGCTGTAACAATTAAAACACTCTCACCAAGGTGTTTGAAAGTTTTTCACATTGATTCTGAGGAACCAAGAAAGTTAAGCTATTTGATTTCATCGTTCTCTTGATCTCTGCCAGAGATTAGTGTTTTACTGACCTAACTTTCTTCACCAATTAAGGTAGCTCGACACCAGTATTATACAACATAGCATCTGCGTTACCATAATAATGGGAAGATTTTCATTTACCACACATATACAGTTAGAGCCATGCTGAAGTAATACTCTGTATGCTCTTGCTTTAGCATGCTTATTTAGTCTAATAAGGGTTTAAGTACTAATGAACAAAAAGGAGATCACATAAACTTAGGGTGAGACTTTTAGTTCAGTCTATGGAAGGATAATATGTATCTACTTTGAAGTAGCACTGTGTTAACATTAAATTATAGATTTTGTTTGTATCCACTTGGTTTGTCCTCCACTGGGAAAACAGTAAGTCTACAGACTTACAGTGCTAAATGCAGGGGTTCGATTTCTACCAGTGTACACCAGATAACCCAATTGTAAAATTTGTTTTCAGGTATTCAGGCTGAAATAGCATGCAAATACATTGCGTTGAAATTGCTGTTGAATGTTAATCTAAATCTGTCATACCTAGTGTTTCTTAATTAGGAATGAGGTTAATTACCTCCCATTTAACGAGTTCTTATGTATTTGACCATAGTATATATACACTTTTTTATTAATTTGTTTTATTTTTGCTGTTTGTGATGGGTATAAGGTGTATTTGTCTTACATATACAAGATTGAAAAAGCTTTTTGTTTGATAGTTTGAGTTTTGTGAGAAGAGAAACCTGTCTCTCTTGCTACTTGTCTATTGTTTAATTTATTTTTTTAAGTAAGAATATTCCGTTTATATATAGCTTGATATTGTGTGTTATAAGATACACACCAAATCTTAACTGGGCCGTGAATCCATTTTAGACCGAATACATTATTTCGTAAGCTACTAAATATTATTACTAAACCAGAATGCATAGGATTTGTTCCAGTTAACTTTTGTGCCAGTAGTGACAGTGTGCACATTTACTATTTCAATATTATATTGAATAATAGACTGGATTGTGCTAGAGTTAAGGTGACATTATCTATGTGAGCAACAATTTTTGCTCAGGTACTGGGTTTTCTAGGATAGGAATACTCTTAATGTTATGGCATTGATGCATGGAAGAAAGTATAGTATCAATTACCATGACAAAAAAGATAGTGAACAATCCTGTCTTACTCAGAGCTGTAAGGAATTATCCTGGATAGATAAACATTGACAGCTCATGTGTCATTGATATTTGTGAAGATAGATTAGACTCAATTTACTATGTTCTCTGGGAAGCTCTTTTTTTCTTTTTTTAACATGAGGAATTCGTGTTTGACTTGGTCAAACGCTTTCTCCTGGTGAATTGTTATTATACTGACTTATGGTCAGTGGTGGGATTCAAAAATTTTAAGAAGGGGTTCTCTCAAGGGAAGGCCTCAATAATAACGGGTTCTCTTACTTTTCCGGAAGTCTATACTGATACATCATTTGAAAAGGAAAATAATGGAAAAAGTGCTTTAAAATCTTTTATTTATTTCATTTTAAAAATTTCCAAATAGTCAATTGATTGTCATCAATAATTGATTGTCAATAATACGGTCTGTGATTTTCTCATTAAACCTTTCTTGTCGAAATGTGTGATGAAGTGTGACGCAATCAGTTTCCACGACATCAACAATTCGACGGTATAATTGAAGCCATCAACGGGTTCGCTAAGCTAAAAAATTTTTAAGAACGGGTTCGCGCGAACCCCCTGAATCCCACCACTGCTTATGGTTTGTTTCTGTTGTATATATGAATTATGTATATTGAATTCGGAACACTGCAGCTTTGTTTGTTGATTACAGTATTTTATATTTTTATTTTGGTATTTGTACAATTTGTGAGAATTTTATAGTCTGTATTGGTTTGTAATGGTTAAGGTGTGTTATTAGTTCTTATTTAATGTTGTGTGTCATGATTATACCAGTCTTAAAATTAGGACAGGAGTTCGTTCTCAGTGTAAGTTAGTCTCCTAATGCGTTCCAGATTTTTCCTTATATAATTCAGTTGTTCTGGGATTTGTTGTTTTTCATTAAACTGATTACTACTCAGCATTCTTGTGTTGTGAGTGTTCCTATTAAGATGTCACCAAAAGGTGGATTGAGCAGTTTTGTCGTCTTAGAATAGAGACGTGTTTTTGCTTTTTTTATAGTAAAGTCAATCGGGCTATCTGCTGAGCCCACCAAGGGGAATCGAACCCTTGATTTTAGGGTTGTAAATCCTAAGACATACCAGCTGCACTAGCTGGGGGCAAGACAGTAGAGATCGGTGGTATGCTGTTGTTTACCGTTCATTATATAAAGCTATTTGAGTTTCCTCCCTTAAAGTGCTTGTACAGAACTCCTTAGAAATTTTCTTCCTTCTCTAGTGTTTGAACTGTAGTTCCTCAAATTTGTAATATAGTTAACTTAATTCAGTTATTATTTATATGGATTCAGCCATTTTAGGGTCATTTGCTTGTGTTCTACTTCCAGCCATTAATGTTTTGTCAAGGAAATTTATGTCTTTGTTGTTGTGTTTGTTCCTTTCTTGTATATATATATATTTTTTATTTCAAGGTTTAGGTACTCCCATTCATTTGTGGTAGGGTTTTCTGTGTTATATGTGTATTTATTCTGCTGTGTTAATGTTTTCAAGAGCAGGTACATTAAGTGTCCGATGTTCATAACCTCGGTCTATTTTATTTCGTGTTGCTATTTCTAGGCATATTACGTGGTGATCAATAACATCATGATCTTTAGTGTCAATTGGGCTAATCAGGTTTTTACTGCAAACTGCAATATTTCACCCCACTCCATTATTACCCCAATACAACATTCGGGGCTGGAAACCTGAATGTGGCACCAGACATTACCTAAATAAAGTTTGTAAATCACTCGTTGGAGCCAGTTTACAGTTTCATCTCTAATTTTTTTTTTTTAAATTTTGCCTATTACACTTTAGGGTATAGTAGTTAAAATTTCTGTCTATGATAATATCATAGGTACAGAAAAAGTAGCACCTAGACTCCTGAATATAATTTACTAGTTTTATCTTTCTGCCGTTTATATATATCTAACTAACACAGGTCGTCTTCTTGTATTTGAACAATTTGATTTTGCCAGTCAATTTAGGATATATAATGATATCTGTTCTAGCTTCTTAGGATAACAGAGACGCGAGGCCTTAAACTTATTTCTAAAATTTAAAATTTCAGTTAAGACTGTCTGTGTGTGTTTCTTGGAGAAATAAGACCTCTATGTTGTATCTATTTATATAGCTCATAACGAATTTTTGTTATGACTCATTTAAAATATTTAGTATTTATAACTACTATTTTAAATGTTATATTAGCAGTAAATTAGCTAAACGAGCAATCTAAAAAAGTTTCTGAAAGAAAAAACACTTACTGCTAAAGTATTAAATCAAACATATGGAAGAATTGGATGGTATTGTTCACCTTACTTTCATTATTTTATTACTGGTGACTATTTCCTCTAACATTTCACTTTCCTCAAGACATGACGTTTTATTTATTGAGTTCCTAGTCCCTTTTAGTTTTCCTTTCCTTCGTCGATTATAAACTTTTTCTATTAGGAGTCGTTGATAGGGCTTACACTTTCTTTAGCTACTATAATTTCACTTTCCTTTACTTCTGAATAATTTTATCTTCTATTAGCGTTTTCTTCTTCTTTTTCACAGTCTAACTATTTCTATATCCTGACCTGGATCATACTATTGTCATAAATGTTTTCATCTGTCAAGTGCAGAAGTTATATCCCTTTCCCACTTGTTACAGGAAGTTTGACTTGTCCAGTATCTCATGCACTGTTTGACCATCTTCGGATAATTAACCATACTTCATAAAGTTATGTGCTTGTTTGAAGTTTGAGACATGTTTCGTCATGTATATTTTGACTCAGCGATTACATGATCCCATTTTTCAAAAATCGTACTGCGCCAGCCATTGGTTTAGAGTGGAGCTGTTTTGTTCGAGTAACATAACTTATTGTTTTCTGTATTTATTTATGTTTGGTTTTTTTATTTAAAATGACAGCATTGTGTACAAATATACTGTGCTTCTCTTGAATTATGATGGTGGTAAATATAGGAATATTTTTATTATTACTTTCGGGTGTATCTGGTTTTTTCTACGTAGAGTTCTGGACAATTATTGGTTGCCCATTGCTTAATAAATGACGTTGGTATTCTGTTATTTTTTAGGAATTGTTTTGAAGATGCATAATGGAAATTTTGAGTGCCAGTGATTTTTATTCAATTAAAATTATTTTTGGAGGAGTAGAACCTCTTATGACACAGATAGTCTGAATACGATGTTCATAGGATTTCTTTATCATCTCAATGAAAGAAATTAAATATATTATCATATCCACTGTGTAATGAATCAATTCCTGATCTACTGTTTTACCTTTGTCCCTGATGCCTGACCGTGTATGCAATACTATCTAAGCATTAAACGAAATAGAAAATAATACAGAAAAGGAAACAAATTCAATTGATTAGAATTTATATTTTGAATATAATTTAGTAATTAAATATAGTATAACTTTGTCTTAAACCTAATTTATTTCTTGTTACTCATGCACATGATTAAGTCTACCTGTTTGAAGCACTTATACTGAAACTAGCACAAGAGTGAAATATATTCTTAATCTATATGGAATATTAAGCAAAAATAAAATAACTAATAGATGCTTTATTTGTACATTGATGAATTAAATTTCTCTAATGCTCTCCAGCAGTTCAAAGTTTACATAAGACTCACTATATCCTTTGCCTACCCTCCTTGAACAACTGCATACTTCAGGAGTGAAAGTGCATTGAACTTATTGTGCTTTGCTGTTTTCGGATGGTGGATTTGTGAGAGGATTTCTTTTCAGTCAGCATTCCTTTGATGTAAAAGCTAAGAGAATTGTACTTGATTCTCTTCATAACTGACCTCCAGAAATCATCAAATTTTAAGCTGTTAGAGTTCACTGTTGTACAGGATTCGTTACCATTGGTTGTTCTTTCTCAGCATCAACTCCATTAATTACACCAGGAAAGTGAATTATTTTCCCCTCACAAATGAAACGATATTTCCCGACTTCACTGATACAATGTTGAGCTTACATGCACCAATCTGTACACAGCAACTAAGGTTGAAGCAATTCTTTATCTCTACACATGCTATCACCAGAAAGTTCCTATAAACACCAGCAAATTCGCTTTTTTCATCAACCGGTTAGGTAAGGGTTGTGAGGACTTGGCTTGCATTTTTACCTATATAAACGTTTTTCCACACAGATAACTCAGCAGTAGGGGTTATCTTCACAAGTTTATTTTGGCTTTGATTCAAGCAAGCTGGATCTATGTATATCGACAATAGCTCCACATATAAATCTGATACGTTGTGATGAAGTCAATGGATCATTGGTGATGATGACTGGAATATTACATTGAAGCCAAGAATCTTTGGCAAGATGAATGACAGGAACTCAAGGTACAACTTCGTGAATGTACTTTTCATCATATATAGTATCTTCCGAGTTTGAAAGTTCTTGGCCAGACACTGGTGCTACATAAAAAGTATTAAGGTTCTCAGTGCAGTTGTATCCATGATATGCATTCATTCTGGCTGAGCCAGCGAGTCTGACAGGCTTTTGGAATCTTGTGGGTCTACATTTGTAGACTCCTTAAATACATAGAACTTTATTATAAAAGTACAGGTGTTGAAATGGACAAAAAATATACCTGATGCATCACTGTTTCACAAGTATGTGGTAATGCTGCATGTGATGATACTAAAACTACACAGTAGCATAACCATTTCATGATAAACATGTTTAATTTGCTATCTTGATTTGAGAATCACACTGTCACATTGACTGTGCATTACATGTTGGCACTCTGGCCAACACAATTCTGAGTCCACTAACCTGAAAAGTGGTTGTTATTGCATCGTAAAAGGCCTAGGTATTTCCTTCTGCAGTTGGAATAAGAGTTAATCTTATGCATATCACTGGTCTGGAAAAGTATTTCACTATAATGATGACAAATGCCTTCTTTGAAACACTTTATTCAACTTCATATAATTATTCTACAGATCACTCACTATTTGAAGCAAACAAAATTTTATAGAATCTTAGAACTTCAATGGGAAATATGAAATAGCAGGTTTATTGCAAATGAACTGTAACAATTGATAGTACTTTTTCTATACCACAACTTACATGAAACCTCACCAGTTAGTGAATTACCTAGTTTTTAATACCTTTTTCCTTTCTATTTACATAATTTGCTAAACTATAAGTGCCAAATACTTCATAACTGATATTTTGAATTTCAGTTGACTACATTCAAAAACCATCAGTATATCTAAGATGCAATCACTAAGGTAGCAAGTAATACCCAAATGAAATTTTAACACTGATTAATAGTATTGGCCTGAATAATGAAAAGCATTTTTGAATATTAAAATTAAATTCTTGGTGCAAATTAAAATTCTGTTTGACTGAAAAAGATCAAATAATAATCAGTGATGACGAGAAACCCACTTGTTGAGAAATTTATATGCAAAAACGGCTCGTTTGGGCTGAGAAAACACTTTACATAGAAGAGCGAACAACGTTTCGACCTTCTTCGGTCATCGTCAGGTTCACAAAGAAAGAGGTAACTGACCGGAAGCTGACCACATGTTTGAAAGGGGTTGTGTAACTGTGTGTCGAAATGTAGAGGGCGGTATTACCTCCGGTAAGTGGGTTTCTCGTCATCACTGATTATTACCGCCCTCTACATTTCGACACACAGTTACACAACCCCTTTCAAACATGTGGTCAGCTTCCGGTCAGTTACCTCTTTCTTTGTGAACCTGACGATGACCGAAGAAGGTCGAAACGTTGTTCGCTCTTCTATGTAAAGTGTTTTCTCAGCCCAAACGAGCCGTTTTTGCATATAAAGATCAAATAATGTTTTTTCTAGAACATTAAACAATTTGTTTTAAAATTACAACTTTTTTCTTAACTTTTCCAATAGCATCTTTCATAAATAATAATAAAAAACACCCCACATGAAAGTCTGTATAATGATAATGATCATACCTTGTTTGTGAATTAATTTTTCTCTTAAATTAATATTCCATGAATATGCTATTAATTATTAAAGCTCATTTTTTGTGGAACATTCCAATGACCTTTCTAATCTGTACACTTCTCTTGAGATTAAGAAATCAAATTTATTGGAATTTCATATTATGCAAAAATTTGGTAAGAAGTCTCAGATCCAACATACCATGTTCATGCACAATGCATTTATCTGAATCCAATTAAAAGCAGTTTTATTTTTGCTTCCTGTGTGTATACACATTTTGGAAAGAAATACCTCAATATGGCAGATCTTTCACAGTTTTATTTATTGAGTATAAATATGTATATATATGTATGCAAATAAAGATTACTTACTTTCATTTAAGTTATTAAATACTTTAATTCATACTTTTTTTTTGAATTGGTGACCCATCAGCTGAAAAGTTTTCCCATTATGCCTCTCTGAACATATTTTATTGTATTGTATAAGGAAAGTACTTAAAACGTCAATGAAATTAGTATTAAAAATCAAAAGAATGTATTTACTTGTTTTCATTTTTATCTGTTTTACTTTTATCTGCTCATTTTATTTAGTTATACCAGTGGGAAAAACACTAATATACATAATTCTAATAAGCAACCACACACATTTTGGTCACAATTGTCACCATAATTTACATTAAATTTAGCTTAATGTTTCATACTGCACAACAAATGGCTGTTCTACATATTATTAACACGTTGCTCAAGTTTATTCAGTTCCTCACCTGCTTCATTAGGTAGATCCTGAGGCAACTGTTCATTGAAATACTTCCGGATCTCTTGAACCTCATTCTGCCAAAACTCTTTTGGTACATGCATCAGCTCATTCATGTCAATTGGAGGAAGTCCATCTAGGTTGAGGGAACCATCTTTAGGGACATACCCAATTGGGGTTACCTGGAAAATATTAACTACTGTAAACTGTTTGTCACTGATGAAAATATATTATTTTATAAACAAAATATGTGATTTGAACTTCCATTCTGGAAAATAGTTTTGACCTATAGTTATCTTTGGTTGCAGTCAAGAAGTCAATGATTATGTATTTCTATACTTTTATCACAAAGGCAACCTTTCTGTATGTTTACTGCAAAAAATTTTGCTTGTTATAACATAATTCTTGGTTGAGTGATTAATTTCTATTTTATACCTAAAACACATCATTATTGGAAATTAAATCATGTTGAGGGCATTTCATAAATATTTTGCTTTCTCTTGATTTCAAGACATTTACAACTCACTGTTGAAAGTCTTCCAGCCAGATTTGGAGTAATTTACATACAACTGCAAATGATAACTGTAAACCATAGGAACTCTGTTTATCAAAAACACTATCGATAGTTTGGAACTTCTTATCCTCAGGTTGAAAGAAGAAAATTAAACCAACTAAAAGCTTTTTATATTTTAACAGACAGTAGTTAATCTGACATTTTAAAATGGTGCAGCTAAACTGAAAAATTACAACGTTTGAACTGAAGTAAATTTCAAAAGACCAAGAAGCTGAGGTGCTTTTGAATAGTTTGTTTCTTTTAAATACAAAGAGTCAAGTTACAGAGCATGATGTAATATAGGAGAAAGAATTACATGTCATATGAGCAGAAAGTGCTTGAAGAAGTGGCAATAAAAAGCTGCTCAACCCCAAGCTTACAACATAAGGAAGACTGTCCATGGTGCAAAGAATGACATACTATACACAGCTGAGCAAAAATTAACATAAAAAAGGACTTTGTTAAACAAAAAAAAAGCAAATAAATTCATAATGAAAGACATCCCAATGAAGAAAACTAACCCCAAAAACCAAAAATAATAATTGATGCTGTATAAAAAAAACCAACAAAAAAACACCAAGATACAGCCAATAATGTGGAATACAAAACATGCCCTGAATTTTGGAGGTTACTGGATGTAAGACCCACAGTGTGGTGGAGATATACATACCATCTACTAATCTCAACTTCTGTTCACCAGTCTTACAAACTTTAAGACAATAAAATAACTAAAAAAAAATGTTAGAATAACCAAATGTGGATGCTCAAGTGTCCAATGTCCCACATCTCTATCACCTTTCACTACCTGCAGACAGATATAGGAAGGTGATTGCTATTCAAAGTATAAAATAAAACTAAAATAATATTCCACCAATGATGGTAAAGCAAGATTAACTTATTTCTTAATGCTGCCATTCCAGCCCTCATTATAGTAGAAAAGTGCTAAAGCAAATTCCTTTTTTAGATTTAACTTTATTGCATGCTTTTATTCCAAAACAGCATAAATCTCTAATTACATTTAAATTTCTAGTTCAGTGAAAACAATCATCAATGAACTGCTATTTTATAAAACAAGTAAAGAAAAACTAATCGAAAAAAGAACTGCTTGTAGGAATTGTTAATACCAGTCCTTTTGAAAGAATGTCAACAAGATAGAGGATGGAATTTGCATCATCCCATTGTTTGTTGAATGTTAATAAACAAATATAGGATAAATTAAACCCAACTGTGATTGAATAGTTATTATATATATTGCTATATGTTAATTATTGTCTGTGTAAGAATAATGTTAACTTCTGATACAGTCTTACCCCCACTTACACAAGGCTAGAATCTCATGTTACAAAGGCTAATTTAGCTGCACAATATTAAAATCATTGGCGATCAACTGCCCAAAATGAATAGGTGAGATCCAAGATGAAAGCAAAGCACACTTGTGGGGTATTGCACTACATTTGGTACAGGTATGCCTTTTGCTTTTGAAACAGGAAATGAGTCCGATATGGTTGAAAAAAAAAAGGATGTGAACATGTGAAATTTGTTCAAAGAGGTGCAATTCACAGAAAAATAAAAACTGAATTAGCTACGTAAATACACAACCTCAACTGGACAAAGTTTCACGACTCACCCTCAGCATTAGGAGTGGGGATCACATCACAAAAGATAAAAGGAAATATATTGTAACATAAAGATAGTGGCTAAGGCTTATGCACTCATCAACTCCAACTACAAGTAAACAGTGTAATACATCAAGCAAATGGAATTATGAAAAGGAAGTTAGTTTTCAGTTAAAACCAGACAAACTTTCAAAACCACCACAGGAGCAAGAAATTGAAAAAAAATTGAACCTGGCACAACAGTCATGGCATTGCATCAACTCAACTGTAAGAACAGGGTAGTGTCTGTAACTGATATTATAAGAAGAAATATTGCCTAACTCAATTGTAAGTGCAAGGAAGAGACATCCTGCATGAGACAACTGAATATTCATTCAACTATAAGAACAATATACATACATCCTGTTGTTAGTATTAAAAAGCGAAGTCCCCAAAACTCCACTGTAGGAGCAGGGAAAGAACCTCCTTCAACTAGAATTAATGAAAAGAAGGGCCTATATGGCACTCACCCATAAAAACAGAATGGTGTCATCAAAAACCCAGTATTACAAGGAGGATCCCATGTAGGCTAGACCTGCTCTAAACAACAGCTGTTCCCCTGGGAAAACCATCCAGGGTAAAAGAAAGTAGGAAAACCAACTTTGCACTCCATCCATCTTTACAATTAGCATAATAATAAAAGCAATAAACAGGCTAGGTCTGAGGAAAAACATAACTAACCTGGCATAACACCTGCCCTATCACAAAGTGAGATCCTATTGTCTTTTGAATCTTATGCAAAACTACATAAGAACTATCTGCACAAACATCCTATCATCAGTGGTAAAAATGAAGTTTGCTGAAAACAAATGAAATGATAAAAGTTATCCCAATCAAAGGCAAAAAGATGTGCATGTGTAGAATGACTAGGGAAGATGATATCTACCTCAGCAAAATACAGCTAGAGCATGCAGATCATAAGTGATAATGGTGGTGTTGGGAGTGGTTCACATTTTGGCCTTAAACATCTCATTTAAAGGAGAGAGAAGGCAAGTAACTAAAAGCTATGATGAATCTGAAAAGAGGAAACATGACAGGGAAAGTCAAAATCCTACAAAACCAGGAAAAACAGATGGTATCTGACAAGGCAACCCAATACCTAAACACAATTAAAGAGAAAGCATTTGCCTAACAACAAGATGAATAACTGAGAATGATGAGAAATGGAAAGTTAGGAAGGAAGAAAGCCATGCCAAAAAGACTACCAGAGGAGAAAGTCAGGCTATTGGTTTTGATAAATGGATGTGGAAGAAGGTTTGATGAATCAGGAAAGAAAAGGAAAGTCAGAATATGCTAGCCTAATGAGTTGACAAACTCAATCAGTTATGTGCCATTTAACACTTTAAGGAACAAACCAGACGAAGAAAATGATGAGGATCAAAATGGGAGTACAAGTGGAGGATAAAGAAATGAGTGTGAAAGTTAAACCAACTTTACAAGCATAACAGGTCTCAGGGAGGAAGGACCATTTGAGATGCAGGATGACACAAAAGGAATGGTAAAGAATGCAAGTAATATTAATGGCATATATATCTAGTTGATGATGTTCACAAGCAAGGAGGAGAAGAAAGCAGGTCTTGAGGGAGAAATAGTACATGAAACATGTTGGCAAAAATTTAAAGGAAGGATAGAAAAAGGCATAAAAGACCACACACTGAGATCCTAGTCAGGAAAACTAAAGAAATGTGGATGATACATAACTGAAAAAGAGTAGAAAAGAGTGCATGTTTTCTTATAGCAAAGCCGTATTGCAATATCAGCTGTTTTCACCCAGGGGAAAAGAAACCCTGACTTTAGAATTGTAAATCTGTAGACTTACTGCTATACCAGTGGAGTACAAAGAGTTGGAATAGAGGGAAATGGCAAAACTTGGATAAATGGAAGGTGTTTGACAAAACTTCCCAATAGTTGGACATGGTCAAAGCAGACAAGTGTTTATCAAACAATTAGGTAAAGAACTGAGAAAAAGTAGGAACAGCAGATTTAGAAGGATGGAAACCACACCTAAGAAGTCAAAGGTGTAAGGTAGACCATCACCTTTGGCAAATGGAAAATGGACACTGAAGAAAGTCTGATGGATAGGGAAAGGAAAGATGCAACATCTGGAGTCAGTTCCTAAGTTGAGACAATAGATGTGACAAAAACCATGCTTGAAAACTGAGTGTGGTGACATCTGAATGAACAATGTCTGATCAAGGTTGATGAAGTAAATACCAACACAGGGGTACAGAGAAAAGAAAAGTGAACTCTGGTCATGCCAGCCAATATAAAGTCACAAGAAGGATTAGACACAAAGTGGTTAGGATTAGTGATAAATCTCTGGAGAGGAATCAAATTGGAGGGTAAGCATAAATGTTTATGTACTTTCCCATCTTGACTGAATGTGTCCACTCCTAGAGCTAATAGATGGAGAATCAGAGACCAAAAGAAAGGAAGTCTTGTGCTCCAGTGAGTGATGAAAGCATTGATATGAAGTGTTGCCAGCTGAGAACTCCACCTACCCAAAGGTATGCGTTGAGGGATCACTCTTGGGTGTAGAATCTTGTTAGGTTGAGACAAATGATCCACTACTAGATTCAAAGTGCCAATAACATTGCATGATAAAACCACCATGGTGACTGTCGGATCAGAAAAGGATAGTCAAAGTCTGAAAGCACAGAGCTTGAATGTGACCTTGATTAATAATGTAACTGATTACTGTGGAGTTGTTGGAATGTACCATAACAAACCTCCCTGCAAGAGAAGAAGGAATTGGGATAAACCTCATTAAACTACCATTTTAAGGATGTTGATCTCAAGAGCAGACTCCTTGACTGACTAGAAACTAGAAGGTCCCACACCCAAGTGTTAAGGCAAGACCCAACTTTATAAAGTTAAGTCTGAAGATAGGTAAATCTGAAGTAGATGGAGAAGGTATGGTCTATTCTCTGTCTAGCCATGAAACAAGACCAGCTCTGATTTGGGATGGAAGGTCAAAAAAGTTCAAGGGATCTAAAGCATTGCACTGATCAAGGAGTGGCCACTGAAAGGAATGAATATGAGTTAAACCCGTGGAAATGAGTGCTTTGACACACCTTCATTCCTAAAGGATATGGAATCTCTCAAACTGTTAGAGAATGTGAAGTGAGTGCCTTGAAGACTGCCTGCTCCATATCTTGAATATGAAGAGGAAAAGGCTGGGCCTTACTAAGCTTGGAATTAAAGAAAACCCCCAAATGAAGAAGGTACTGAATGGGGGAAAGAATGGGTTTCTCTACTTTTATCAAGAATAGTCTGGTGTTGCTTATTATAGGAACAAATGTGTGTGGTCTCTGGACTGTGAACATGAAGCAAGCAGGAGCCAGTTGTCCATGCAATGTTGAGTTTGAAGACTCATAGAGTGAAGGCATATTTTATTTGTACAACCTCTGGAATCTTCTAAATGCACACACAGTTTATTTTGGTAAAACTTTATATTTCTTAATTTTTCTATTCTAATGTTAACTGTAACTAAATCAACATACAGTAAAATGAAAGTTGAAATTTATGAAGTAAAATAAATACCATTTTTCCCTCTACACTGAATCCATTATTGATCAGAAAGAACAAAAAATAATTATATTAATTACTTCAACTGCTAACTGCTTTTAATTATATAGTTTTACTGTTATACTTTGTACTAAGTACTATTAGACAACAACATGCAAAAAGCTATAACCCACAGTATATGCCCATTAGCTGTTTCTGTAGAACCAATCTAAATAGCAGTTTTACATTTTATTTTTCTGAACTTTTACTAGGCTAATCTAAGACATCTCTCATTTATACCTTTTTTTTTAAAAAAAATATATAAGAAAAATTATACATACACTAAAACAAGGATCTGTATTACTTACTGTGTAATCAAACTTATTTGAACTTCAATAAAAATTGAAGAGGTTCTTTCATAAACCTCTGAATTTCTGAAGTTTTGAATGTCAAAAACCAAATTAATTAGCTTTAAAGTAAGCATTTTAGAACACAAAATTACAACAATTACTTGAATCAAAAGGTTTAAAAGTAGTCTAATGTATCTGCCTTTTAAGTGAGTTATAAATAGTTTAAAAAATTCCATGAACATTCAGAGCAACAAAACAATCACTATAAAGTAATTTTTTTAATAATTAACAGAAAACTAAATGACTCGTATGATTTTTATAGAATAGAATCTGCTCTTTTTACTAGTTATAAATGCATTCTTCAACCATTTAGCTGATTAGCACACAATTTCAAAATTCAAAGAGATGGAGGGGCGGGGGGGGCACTTCTCTGGTGGATTTGAAAAATTTTAGATTCTTGTTTGTAAGTATGTATACAATTTTTGTTTATAATTAGTTGGAAGCTGTACAAGTCCATTACTGAAGTTAGAAAATTGTTATATTAATAACACAGAGCTCAGATGTGACATCCATGGAAAAATTAAGATGGAGAATCATTAATATTTCTTTTTAAAATTAAAAGATTCACACTTGAATAATATAAGAATATGAATTATAAATTGTTTTTATAACAAACGTATTAACGTGCATTTATAATAAAAGTTGCTTCATTAAATCTTGAATGTAATACTGTACAAGACTGTCACATGTACAGAAGAGCCATACTTGGAAAAAACAGTTAACCAATATTATCGAGGCAGAGGCTCTGGTCACTTATGAGTATTTTTGATATTGATTTGAAGATCTGAACTTGCAGTCCAGATTTAGTAAGTTACCTATTCAATTTAGAAATTGAAGATGTTTTTTAAATTTAAATTTTTACTAAATAAAATTCCATAAAGAAGTGTTTCAAGGAAATCAGCAGTAAATGAGACATCTTGTATAACTACAATGTAGTTATGTTACTTCTAAACTATAACAGTTCAAAGTAGCATACATGTAAATTTTCATAGCTTATAAGCTGTACTTAACCAACATCACCAACACCATTTATAAAATCTTTCTGTGTATGTTACTGAGTTACATTCATAATTTAATTAAACTATTTTAATATGAATAAATTTTAATAAAGTTACTGTTATTAAGTATGTTATAACTTAAAGCTTTATATTATTTAAGTTTTATTCCTTCATTTTAAAAGAAAAGATACAACAAAAATTAAAACTGCAGGTGTTTGCTGTCACATGATCTACTTGTGGTTACAAGTCTAAACTTCACAAGCTATTTAATATATATGATACAGCAAAAACATAATAAAGACTGTTGGCACAGAAGGTGAAATAAAGTACCAACTATTTTTCATTTGCATCTGGAAAATTTCCAAAAAATTTCTTGATGGGGTTTTACATTATATTTCTAAGCTTTAGGTCAGCTACACCCACTTGCAAAGTCAAAGCTGTGCTGCCAGGCGACAGTTTGAGGATGAATGATATGCTTACAAACAATGAAAAGAAATTTTGCATGATTTAGTAACAGCCTGAAACATATTGCATTTAAGTTTAACATTAATATTTTAATTAGTTTTGTATTATTTGTGTTTATAAATGCATATCTGAAAATTCTGAGTGTATATATTTACACTGATGTAGTTTGACTAGTGGAAATGTCTAAGCAAGATGAAGACCATCTTAACATGTGCAAGTGTTAGTTAAAGAATTTGTGGATGACCTTTGCCTGTAATAACTATAGAACATTGTGAGATTACGTTGGCAGGAACAGGTTGGTATACCTGCATCAAGAATAAAAAGACAAAATATTGAAGAAGAAAATGAAAAAACTAAGTGAAAAGGTAAAGACATGAAATTATGCATATGAGAAATTTAAAAAATATCCTAGGAACATTTAAAAGATATGAACATACTTCCATTTCTTAAATATAAATAGTTCATTGCACTCTATGTTGATGATATCTAGAGTTTATGATATAATGGAGAAGATTCTGGAGATTATGCAAATGAGATGTATAAACTATAATATAATAAACAGTATTTTTTACTCAATGAAAATCATACTGTATGTAAACTTTTCAAGAATGAGTGCAAATAAATATAGATTAAACAATGACTGATTTATTATAAATGGTAAAAAAGATCAAAATCAAATGCCTTATTTTTCTTAAACTACATAGTCTTTGGATCATTCAAGACAAATTGATAACTATTTCATCAACTATTTTCATTTTTATAAAGAATTTTCATGAGTTACATTCCTACTTACAATGTAAATCAATCATATTTATTGTGTTAGTGATCAGTTAGACCCTGAAAAAAAGTGGAATAATGCATGTAATAAATGTGAAAAGTAGTCTCAAACCATAAAAGTTTCTTTTTATTCTCATTTGAAGAGTCAGCCTCTTTGCTTTTGATACTTGTGCAAAGCTATTTAAAGACTATCTATGCTGGTTGTCCCTAATTCTAAACTTAACTGTATAAAAGGCTTCTAGTTAATGAAAGTTATCACCAACTTGATTAACACTTCTCTATTCAAATACTGACATATGCACCCCCTAGCTCCAAAGTGTAAAGACAATTCTGTTTCTGTAATGATAGGATATGAACAACGAACACACAGACTGATAGTCAGGCATGGTAACTACTGGGCTTCAACATTCAAGTCCTTTAAAAATACAACCATGTCAAAAATGGATAAAGCAGTTGATGTGCTTAATACTTATGTTAAAATTTATTTAATCATACTTCTAAAGTTTGCAAACTATATACTAATTAAGATGAATTTCAAGTACTTTGTATGCTTTCACATGATCTTATGTTTGATGACTTTAGCTGTCATATTTTCCTGAAATTATCTGCACATTCATTTTTATACAATTTCTGATATTTCCCTCCTCCAAACTTTTTTGTAATCAAATTACCTGCTCCACATCTTGACCATCCACTCGTCGACAAATCCAATCCAGGACTCTACAGTTCTCACCAAAGCCGGGCCAAATGATTTTTCCATCACCATCCTTTCTGAACCAGTTCACATGAAAAATCTTGGGAAGTTTTAATCCAGGCTTTTTAGCAAAACTCAACCAGTGATCAATGTAGTGCCCAAAGTTGTAACCAAAAAAAGGGCGCATTGCAAATGGGTCATGCATGATGACTTTAGCTATTATGAAAAAAAAAGTTATTATTGTATGTGGTTAATCTATTTATTATTTACAAAATTCATTAAAAATATCAAACTAACAACTTTGACCGAAGTGGGTACAATAAAATTTTAGCTTTAGGTGCGAGGTCAAAGAATAACTGAAAACAAAACCTTAATTATGAGATTATTCCCAATATGTCACAACAATTAAAAAAAAATAAAAATAAATAAATAATAAAAAAAAAAACAGTACCCAAGTTATACACATGAACAGACAGGCACCTACATAAACATATATAAACACACTAACTATAAAGTTTTTTGTGTTGATGATTCTTGAAAGTCAATAATTATGAAATAAAATCATGTTTGATAGGAGATGTACAAAACATTAATATATAATTTATTTTAAACAGCTTAAGTACTTTGTTAACCTGAAGGTGATCTATGAAGCTTAAAACGTTGTTCTCACTTTATCTCAATAAAAGTTTTAATACTCATACCAGCCATCTTCGGATACAGCTTAATTACTTCCCAAGAGAAAATAAATAACAACATATACTCATTCCAAAAATTTAAGCAATCATTCAACTTTTGACACATATACACAGGAGATTTCAATAAAATATTTAGTGTGAAGAGTAGATCACTTTTAAACTCATATATGCAATAAAACACTTCCCTAAATGTCATTTGAATTCTGTAAACCTACACATTTTTCCCAAATGAAAAATAACTGCACAATTATTCAACAAAATTTCCTAAAAAATGCTTTATTTCCGAGTTGAATGCAAAGCTATTTAAGGGTTACCTGTGAAAGCCTTCCCTGTTTTTTGAAGTGATAAGACTGATTCGAAGGTAGCTATTCAACACACCATACTACCAACTCTTGAGTTATTCTTTACCAGTGAACAGTGATTGTCACATATTAACACTCCTATGGCTGGAAGGGTACGTTTATTCAGGAAGGGGTTTCAAGGATACCCAGACAATGAGGGAAATAGATCTGAAGAACATAACAGAGGAAATACTATTTCTGAGCCAGGTATACTGTTCACCTGTATGTAATCTTTAGTATACAAGGGTGGAAGCTGTGAAGTGTAGAATGGCAAGGGTGTGACAGACCACACTATGTAATTCAAATACATCTAAAATAACTCTTCATGGTATACCAGCATTCACTTGAAAGTAGGATGAGAACCATACTATCATCACCTCAATCCCAAGAATTGGGGATGAAGAAATAAACCAATTTCTGGGAATGTGATGAGAATCATTACTGATTTATTGTACTGGGAACTGTCATCAGGTATTACAAAGATGTCCCATCACATGAAATCGGCTCCCCCCAATCATAGCACATGACTGCATTATCCAATGGCAACAATATTCTTGAAAGAAGAGTATGCAGGTTTGTCAAGGATAGAGCCAGAACAATCTCGCACCCCACTGCTGTGACCCAAGACACAGACAAAGCAATTTGTGAAGAATAATTGACAACCCAAACTCTTGTGAAGACTCTTAGTGATTTTGTTTACTTGAATATCAGCCCTCAATACTGATAACTAACATCCACACAAAGGTAGGATGAGAGCTCCGAATCAAAGGGGTAAACTACAACTGCAATGATTCAACTCCAATGCTTGTGTAAATTTTATAAGGAGGTCACATTATCTATAAATGGGATGGCTAAACTCTAATGTTTGTGCAAGTGGTGTTAGGAGGTCACATCATCCACATCATGTGTCTCAGATGCTAGCAATACTGGCTCTAGAAGAACAAAGAGCCCTGAGTTGACACATAAGCCTATCTGGATCCAGTGAAGGGGGAAAGATGGGAAAGAGAAAGAAGACCAATTGGACAAAAGGAGGAACAACACTTATATGAGCTTCAAGATTTGTGAGAGGAGGAATGAACTGGATAAAAAAAAGGTAATGGGAGAAGGGTTTGCAAAATTTCAATGGCAAACAAATCCAGCCATTGATGTGCACAGGTTAAGAGAAGGAATTAAGTAGTATGGAAAAAAGGTAACACTGAACATTATAAATTGGTTCGATTAAAACAGAGTTGAAGTTAGTGAACAACTGACCACATAAATAATCCAATCTGGAAGGGTAGGATACCAGTGAGGCAGAAGGAATGCATGAGCATGGGAATAACAAGGGAAGTAGAAACACTGCAGTATCAGAAAAGACAAAACGTATAGGATATCAGGTTACTGAGGAGAATGAAGACCAATGGTCTAAGAGCTAGCATAGCTTTGTTAGCATGAAACCCCTGGCAGTATATCAACAGTGGAAGACCAGCCACTTTTGATGTCTACACCACCCATAATATGGATGGGTGCAAAAAAACAAGGAAAAAAGTGACTTGAATGAATCGATAAAAACTAATATAATAACTGAGTTCAATAAATCAAATTATATTGAAAATTAACTACCTTGGGAGCACAACAAAGTTGAAAATGCAGCAATAAAGAAACATAAAAGCATGTTCTAACTCTAACACTGCTAAATGAAAAATGATAGTTTAATAGGGAGCTGTATGCATGATATGAGCATACATATCGCATTGTTTAATAGGTGACACATGATTTGAATAAGAGATATGTTGGAATCTAAAACAACAGGGGGAAGTGGAAGGTTTATGGCATGCATAGAGGAAAAAAAAAACTTGCATACAGAAGGTAGCAATGAGTGAGAATAGCAAGTCTTGTGAAGGGAGATAAGAACTGTATGGGAATTTACTTCTACAAACAGTTACAATATACCCTGTATTTCTCTCTCTATATTTATTAATTTCTCACTTTTCTCATTGGTCAGAAATTTTCAAAACCAAAAGTTCAAACCTAAATAATTTTGAAATAAAGTTGCAAATAAACTATAGGTTTATAAATTAAATGCATGGAAAATACTTCATTCAATTATTAATAGAGATAGAAACAGTGTATTTAAACTAATTAATACAAAAAAAAGAACTAGGTTTGGAAATTAATAAGGGTATAAGAGTAAAATATCAAAATTGAATATAATAGATAAAGCACATTGTACAGGTTCAATATTAAAAAATCAAAAAGGGCCAAGATATAGCTATTAAAGAAGTGAAAGCATAGGTAGGAATAATACATCTTAAAGACTGAATTTAGTAACATAAGATTTTATTTAAACAACTTAATTTATATAAGAGCAATACCACCAGATTTAAAAGATAAATAAATGACAATATATTAATTTCAATAGAAATTACACTACACAACAATTTTTTTGAAAAGTTTTTGCTGATTGTGACAGGTACCTGGTGGGTATGCACAAATATAGTTTTGGTTTTGCTTCATCATATAGGAACTCTGAGAAATAGACACTTAACTGTTTACTGGCAATAACATGTTTAACTGCGTTTATGTTTCTAATATGCTATTAAATTGAACATAATTAAAATTGTTTTGCTCCTGATTTTCGTTTGTATTTAATGTCCAGTGCATCACGTTACAATATCCAACAGTAGTCAGCAAGCACTGATGGATTCCAGTTGCCCTGATATCGTTTCTTTATTGCAGCAAAGCCCTGGTAAAACTGAAGATTTCAATGAAACGGTATGTGATGGGCAAATTTGAATGTGATTTTCGTGATTAGCAGCCAAAAATCTTTAAGGAGCACCCAACAGTGTCCAAGAAGCAAAAACTTTGTTGTGCAGCGTCATGGATAGAGCTGGAACAGCTCTACATCCCACTGTTGTAACCAAAGACATGGGAGCAATTTGGGAAGATAATTGACAACTTTTAAAATAAACAAAATAACCAGCTTAAAAACAACCTAAACAAACAAAGAATAATAATTAAATGAATTCTATCAACTTGTTAGAACCTTTTAGGTGGAGGGGAGAACACCTACATATATATTTCAAAATTTAAATAAATACAACTATATTTCAATAACTAACTCAATATTTTAAAAATTTGTTGTTTTTTTACTTTATAGCATTTACTTGACACAGCTTGTAAACAAGTTAAAAACATTTCCAACTTTCCTTTCTTCGCAGCTCCCAGAATTCTCATCCGTAAATAATAATGTAATTAGAATTTTTCATAATATTTTTTCATCCAAAAGTATAAACTTATATTTAGGAACCTATCATTCCTTGAGAGTATAACTACCTATGTCTTGTTTCTCTGATTATTGCCCTTTCTTGTTATTAGTTTAGTTATTAAAGCCCATCATTCCCACTTTCTTATATCACAGTATGGGGTCTGAACAAATACTAATGAAGTATAGTTTTGAAATAGCTATATACAATGTTTACAGTTCTAAATATAATTCAATAAAATAGATTTTGATCTCAAATTATACATGAAATTGACAGAAATTCTCTTCTGACATTAGTAAGCTTAGTTAGGCTTAGTGAGTTAAACTAAGTGATAGTAAAATCCCTATTTTATGAAAATTACTTTTAAACTTATCATGTTAAAATTATGCACACAAATTACAGAACTTATTGTTTATTGGAAATGTATTTATTAGATGTAAAGTGATCTTGAACAAGAATATTATGAGTAAATATCTTGATACTAGCTTGAAAAATGTAATGGCAACACCTATTTTGAAATGCCAAGACTTAGGTCATTAAATTTTTCTAGTTTTGAGGTGTTTTTTTTTATGATTTATAGCTGGAACTGGTCACTACTGCAATCAGCAAAATAAAGTGTCAAAAGAAGTATGTTAATGAAAATTAATCATGTTGAATCTGACTGAATATATTAATGAAGCTTACTGGTAAAAACTGAGAATAATGAAATTAAAAGAAGATGTGAGCATTTTTGATGTTCCTTCAAAATTGTATGTCTGAGGAGAATTTTGGAAATGTGACAATTTAAAAATTATAGAAACACTATGTATGAAAGTCAATGCATATTTACAGCCAAAAATAATGCTATTTAACAAATTTATGCTAGGTTTCATACAAGTTGGTTAAATATTTACATTATGAGATGGACAAAAGAAACTAACAACACTCCTTTGTTACGGAACCGGTTAGAGACTAGAATATTGTAACAGAAAACGTACATAACCTGTGAAATAAATTTTAATAAGTGTATCTTTAATAAGTTCAATCCCAATGTAAATCTTACTAAAACTTAGATTACTGCAACTTTATCTTTTAACACAGTATCTAAACAATATATCACCTTTGTGTTCAGCAGCAGCAGTTGCTTCTGACCTCATGGCTGCTCCAATAAACACACCATGTTGCCAGCTTAGAGCCTCGTACACCAGAGGAACACCTATAAAATAAATATTTAGTAACCATTACCATTTAAAAAAAATTAATGAAATATGTCAAATAAAACCACAAAATGAAGAAAAAAACAATATGCAAGATAGGAAACAAGCAAGTTGAAGGAAAAGTTTTTGTATACAAATAAAGAATTAATGTTTCTACAGTTTCTTATGGTAAAACAACTGCAATTAATAAAAATAAAAAATAACTGAAAAGAACTGTTAGCATTATTCAAAATCTGTTTAAAAATATAGTAATTAGAAGGTAGTATTATTGACTTCATAAAAATGTACATTACATCAAATCTGTTCAAACACACCTATTATTCATATTTTATCACAAAACAGTAAAAACTAAAAATACGTTTCATAATACAATAAATTACTACTAAAGTTCCTAACTGCATGCAAGATTCATCTACATACATGTGAATTTTTTTAAAAATAAATTTCAGGTACTAATTTGCAATAAAAATAACAAATCTTGGTAGTTAAAGAGAATGTGAAAACTTTAATATAAACTTCTATAAAAACCTAGCCTACTGAGTGCAATGTTCCTGCACATACAACATGCTAAAAACTAAACAGAAAACTAAAATATTTTAAATGTTACAAAAGCCATCTAATTTAACAAAATAAAAAACCTTGGATCTATGCTACTGTTATTTATGCAAAGTGACACAAACTAAGCTATCTATGCTCTGTCTGCTGCAAGAAATCAAACATCAAATTCTAGAATTTTAAGTCTAGAAAGTTACCGCTGGACTCGGCTTCAGCTTGTATGCGTGTTCATATTTTAGTCATAGAAAACTTTCTATCAAGTTTAATAAGGCTATGGAACAGTATTTCATGGTTCCACTCAACCCAACTCCCAGATCCCATACCCATGACAATTTATTGAGATGCACGAGATTTGACCTCCTGGGTACTGAATGTGCATAGCACAATGCCCCATATGCAAGGCTAGCACAAGTACTTTGTTTCAAACTTTATAACATAAAATAAACAGCATACAGTATGCACACAGTTATCAACAATACTATAGTATTTATCTATGCCTTCTCTCTTCTCAAAATTATTACCATCTCTCCAAGAAAAAACTTTAAAGCAAATTACTCATAACCAATAGAAAACCAAAGTTTTTCTTACCATATGAGGTATTATATTACATTTTTATATGTACAAAGAACTGTATTCTTCCAGTTCAAACTTTATTTACAGAGGAAACACACTGACAAGTCTAATTGAATTTTTAACAACTTTTATTACACAGTTAAATTTTCTGAGGTAATATAGAGTAATAAAAAAGAATAGTATTAATAATAATTGTTTCACGAGATATACCACAAATAATTCATGTGTCATGTAATTTGATACTGTGTCGTTAGCTGTACATTTGACATGTGATTTGCAATTTATATGACACAAAGAGTAATTATACATAATTCACAGGGCAATAAAACAATCAACTTCAAGTAAAAATAGACATATACTGTTACAAGTTATTTAGGATAAACAATTGTGGTTTTCTGTTGCATTGTGCAGTTATTGCAAAATGAAAAAGAGGAAATTTCCTAATTTTTAAAATACTTTACAGTGATTATGAGATCAGTCAAATAAACTAACCTCTTACAAAATTAGGGCAAAAAATATTTATACAGTATTTCTGAAAAAACTTGTTTATTTAAAAGGTTTTAGGATTTCAAAAATGATGTTTGAACAGTTTCGGATAAAGAAATATATTTTAAATCTTAAAATGAAAATTACTTTGCACTCATAAAGGGAAACATGTTGTGCAAGTTGTAAATATCTTTCACTGAACATTAACATACTCTTTTTACACTTGCAGAAGATAAAAATGTAGTGTACATTGTGAAAAGTTTTTCATTAACATTAAAATGCTTTTTTCCCCACTTTTTTGAAATTATTAAATTATACATATGAGATCCTTCAGAATTTTATTGAAAATCTTGAAGAAAATTGAGAGTGTGGGATCCTTCACTGAAAAAAACTAGCGATAATCCTGAATATTTGTTCTATTTAGGGTGTTATCGATAGAGAGCACAGAAAAATTGTTTATTCTGCTATTTCAGGTTGTTTTGCTTAATTTAGAAATTTAAAAAACAAACTTTCTTGTAAATTAACCATTTAACTACCACTGCTTTAACTTTCAATACAGGGTCAGTTGATTTTACCAACCACATTGTCTCTCTGTACTCATTTAAAATCTTTATAGATTTGATATTACGAACATTTAATATAGTGTGTACATCTTCATAAAATTTGGCAGTCTATCAGTAAACATACAAAAAATATTTTTAGTGAAGTATTTTTAATAAACAAACAAGAAAATTATCCAGAAATATATGGAGTACTTGTTTTGAATAGTGTACGTGTGAAGTGATTTTCATGTTAAAATTATTTGTGTAATCTATAAAACATGCAAAATACATTTCAAATGTTTGTTTTCAATAAAGCTATATATTATCTGTTATATTCTCTACTTTAACTCTAAGTAAGGTTGGTCAATTTGACCAACCTTGTAACCACCATAAAAATCAAAATATATCTTTTTTTATGCAATGATTTCAAGCTGTAATAAACTCCATTTAGCCTAAGTTGCTTTAAAATTTTAACAATATACATTTATTTATAATTAAATTTGTTTCACTGCCCTATGAACCATGTATAACTACTATTCATGCCATTGTAAGTTGTAAATCACTGGAGGAATATACAGCTTATATTATGCTATGAAATGACATTACCAATGAGCTGCTCATTTAAGAGCCTTGTCAACCATTTATATTATATTATTTATTTTACATAACCTAATCTTAACTAATCATAAGAAATAAAGAATAACCATAAAAAACACAAAAAGCACTTACCCACATTTTCTTTTTGTTTTTTACTGTTGCCTGTCAATGATGCTTAACCTATTTTTCTATAGTAATAGTAGTAAATACACTAAATTTTTATTTAATTAAATAATGCTAGAAAACTGGTGATGGAACATTGTCTAGTTTTTGCATGTTATTCTTGTACCATCTTAACTATGTGACAAGAGTTGTTACAAATTCATTCAAACAAGTTATTATCTTTCCTATGACAACAAAGTTTGCAGAGAGTTACAATTTTATGTTCAGAATACAACACAATATAATAAGCCATTTGGTAGATGAAAACCTTGGCTTTCCGTTGATTATAGACAATATCAACTTAAACACAAGAGAGAACTATTAGCAAATCCTGAGAGAAAGGATGCAACATCTTGGTGTGCAAGAGGGGTCTGATTTTGTGCTTGATGGCTTTGTAACCAAACAACATTGAAAACTATAAAAATTATGGTTTGTCTGAGCAATAACAAGTTTATTACATGTACACTACATTTCATACTCAGTGAAGGGGTGATGAATGAAATAAAAAAGAGGGAATGCCAACAAAAATGTGTCATATTTCTCATGCTAGGAGAAATTCACAATTTTTTTAAAATGTTGCTTTATAAAATTACTAACTTAAAACTTGTATACAACTAAAAATACAGATTATTAACAATGATTTTAAGTTGATACACCTTGGTATAACATAAACAAAAAGTAGTTTAATAAAATTTTGAATGTAAGATGCTAAAACCTTATGACATGAAGTAAATGATGTCTGGGTGCAGAAGACTAGACATGCATAGAATTCTTTTGTGATCCATACACAGCATACTGCCACATGTGGATCATACAAATCAGCAGTAAGAGTGTTAAATATTTTTAATATATGCTTTTAAAACCTTGCTTATGTTTTCTTTGTTTCTCACTGCAATTTAAAATATCTTGAATAATAATTATATTTGTCAAGCTGGTTAGCCTTGGGAAAGAAGTGTTTAATTATATTTAACTTTGTTAACTTCCTTCAACCAATAAGGACTTTTCATAAGTATAATAGATTTCTCTCTTCTCAAGTTTTTTGGGTGACTGAAGGAAAAAAGTAGAAAAATTAATTACTAGTGTTTGATTAGTTTTTGTTTGATTGTCAGTTAATATAGTTGACAAAATGAGGAAAGTAACTGGAAAACATCTGTTCAGTAGATATTTTGCATGATAGAGCATACAATATATCTAGCTCTTTCATATATATTATTTTATGTGTCACTAAATTTAACACAAGGTTTTTAATTATTACAGAGACTAAAAGTAAAAACACTTTCAGAAACAATAAACCTTTAGGTCGTCTTCCTCCAAAAATAATGGCTGAAATTGGTACACCAGCTGGATCTTCCCACTGAGAATCCATCATTGGACACTGTTTTGCTGGGGTACAGAACCTTTACATAAAGAAATTCATCTTTGTTGAACTTATCTGTATGAGGATTCTGCATAACAGTAGTAAATAAAGAATGAAGTGGGGTACCAGACATGAAATGCATGTTTAAGATTATGATGTAAACAACACACTTGCTGCAGGTTTCATTTTCATATATTGTACAAGATTAATTTTATCACAAGACCTTTTTTTTGCACAGTTGCTTGCCTAGTGGCTACATAAAATGAACGAGTTATGCTGTTCAAATAATAACCAATGTATTAGTTAGGTGAGCCACAAAGAGGATGAACATCTACATTTGTTAGTCACAAGATGAGCAACAAATGTTTTAGAATAAACAAACTTCATGAGAAGTTAGCTAAAGATGTATAAAAGGAAAAAAAAAACATGATCAAATGAATATTTAAAATAAAGTATAATGTGAGTAATGACACCTGAAGAATTACTTGAAAATGAGTAAAGAAGACAACAAAATAGGCACTTTAACCCTCTTACAAGTTGATCAAAGCAGACATTGCAAAGTTTTAGAAAGCTACTTTCAAACTTTAATCAATACATTATTATCAATGTATACAAATAACTTTATTATGAAAATGTAGTTAATACAAGTTTTAACTTTATATGGAAATACTTTAAAACCCCTCAATCTCTAATAGTATTAGAATTTTTACATTTATCCTCAAGATTTTCCTTCTTGAATTTATTTACCACCTGTCTCTCAAATATAGAATTTAACATAAATTACTTAATATATTACCAAAAGAAAGTTTAATTTTAACAGCTTTCAATCTTATTTAACAGAGTGAAACTAACAAATCAGACCCACTTGCCACACCCTCTTTTTCTCAAATTGGCAACATTGCTCTGATGTTTTTATGACATGATATCCAATACAAAGGCAACGTTTTAATCTATCAAATGGCATATCTTGTTATTAGTGCACACTATTGTCTATTTGATTTTCAGTTTGAAAGTTGCTCTTGCTGTGTTCACATCAAAAAGCTTTGGGTGTCTTCTGTCATTGTTAGAAAACAATTTAAATTATGATGGTTAAAGGACATTCTTTACTTTGTGTGTATTGTTAGTGTTTATAGATGCATTATTTCAGTAAACAAAAACTATTTAGCATTATAGTACCATTATTATAGGATTAGAAACAGTTTAAAATACGTTAGATTAGGTAAAGAAAAATACAATAATTCTTCAAAAGATGTCTCATACGTTATCTCAATCGATATGGTAACATGAGCAACAAGTCTGCTTAGAAATTTACAACTTGTATGGCAGGAATATTAGTTAGACAGTTCAAAGGGCAATAAAACAAAACTATGTATAAACAGATGTAGGCTGTTAACAGCTTTAAATTACATAGGGTAAACAATCATAGTGTCCTGTTAGAATATGCAATCATTCAAGAAAGAGAAAGGATAAATTTGGTACTTGTCAAAAGAATTAGGGGTACAGAAAATACAAAACAGAGTTTTACATTAAAAAAAAGCTTGATATTTATTTCGAATGTTTTAGAGGTTATGCAAATGAAATTTGAAAATTTTCAAATAAAGAAAAGTATTATTTAATCTTAACATGAAAATCACTTTGCACTTATAACACTCACTGACAAATCTTTAGTAAAAATCCTTAATTAAAAAATCATTTTTATTTAGAAAAAACTTGTAACATTTACTAAGAGCTTTCCAAATATTTGGAGATAGATAAAATTATAGTGCAGAAAATAATGGTTTAGTCATAAAATTCATCACATCAACTGTGCCCATACTGAAAGAGTTAATGGTAAAGAATAAGTTTTGAGATTAAATGAGATATTCAAATGTGAGAACTATACACATGTGTGATAAGAAATAATCTAACTGTAACACAGGTAATAAAACAAAATAAGAAAACACTAAAACTAACAGTAATATGATACATAAAAATAATAAGATTACAGGGTTAGATATTCTATCTAGTCTTTTAAACTATCCTCGTGTTTTAGGTTAGAGCTTGCACATTACATAACTTTACTTATATACAGTGCAAATAGCCTGACAGCTACAATTAAGCATAAAAATGTGAATACATTCAAAGTTAATTTGCCTTTTAACTGATAAAGTTTACAATATAGAAAACACTAAAAGTAACTTAAATCTGGAAATAAAAGAACTTTATGTAATACGTTTTGTTTTTTAACAACATTAAAGAAAGTATCAGACAATAAGACTTAGGTGCAGTACTAATAATGGGCTGCTATTTACTTTTTAAAAATTCCTAAATGAGATTATGCAAATAGGTAAACAGTGATTTCAATAACATTCATAGATAAATTTAATATGTGAATGATAGGAAGTTAGGATGTTGACACAACAATGAATGCTCTTTGGAACAGCAAAGAACAAATGTTTTGTTTATATAGCGCTTGTATCCAACCTAAGTTCAACAATGATCTTGTCCAGTCATGTGAATTCAAAATGATACTAGTTAGGATCAGCTCAAAGGATAAATTCATAAAAATGCCCTCTATTTTTTCAAATACAGTAATGCTGGAGTTTGTATCTCAGGACAGCTGATATGGGTATTAATACTTTTACTAATAAAGGACAGAACAATGTTTTGACATTCTTAGATGATCTTCAGGTTAACAAAAGAATGCTAGAGTTTATTTTAAAATGAGTTCAAGTGGGAGTTTAATAATTACTTTGGCAGATTAAGCTACAATGGTGTACAGACTGTTATTACAAATCTTGAAGAAGCAATGGCAATAATCTTATCAATACAAATCTTGGTGATGTAGAAACTAATCATGTCATACTGAGTGAGTGATGAATGACTGATAAGAACTAAGCACAAAGGGCTAGCTCTGCTTTGACCACCACAGGTATTGAAACCCTGTGAATTTGCAGATATAACACTGTGCCAATGGGGGGGTTAGTGAATGATGAAGAAAAGCATTAATTAATCAAACAAAATTGAATTCATCATAAACAATATATTTGTCAGATATAAGATTTAAAACATTACAGAAAATCAAGCAAATTGTAAAGAGCATGGGAAGTTTAATAGGTGGTATTTCTTTAATTATTCCATATATTTATCAAATAATAACTAACTATTTATTATAGTTAACACTCCTACGAAAAGTGGGGTTTATTAGGCCCCACTTTTTGTAGGAGTGTTAATCTAATTAATATTGCAGTATTAATTTTATGTCCTTTAATAGCAATTAAACTGTAAAAAGAGAGTTAAGTGTTCAGACAAGGTAAAGCCTGTTGTTTTTGTTAAATAAAAAGCTGCTTTAAAACCATTCAATGATAAATGAAGAAACAGTAATTACGGTGTCACAAGTAAAACAAAAAGATTCAATACCACATTTTTAAACATTCATTCAGAAGTAATCTCCACCATTTATTACAAATTCATTTTAATTTTATACCTAACAGGTTAACCAAATTACTGTTTTATACAAGGATATAAGGATGATATAGATCAGATGATGAGAACTGTAACTGAGTTTATCATCCTTAGGATTTTTGCATATTTTCTATGACTTTCCTTCCAACCAAATATCTTCAGAGTAATTTTTTTATTGAGTAGTTGATTTATTAATGTCAGGACATTTTTGAAGTGTTTGTTCATGGGTAAATAATTTTTTATGAGAAATACTAAATTTGTAAATTCCAGAATAAAAAAGCCAGGAGAATAAATTAGCCTATAGTATCAAGGTAATATAATTTATATATCATAAAAATGAATGTCCTTCATGTGCAAAAAGTGTTTGTCCTGTAAATTGTATCCTGTTTATTCTTCATATCTTTGTTATATTTAGATTTCCTCTCAACAATCATTTGAAAATTTATAAACATTGTAAAAGTGTAATATGTATCTGATGGGTTGACTGAATTATTTGTCACTTGTACATGCAACATTAGATATTAACAATACTTTGTCTCTCCTAAAATATACAAGAAAATGATCAATTAATGTTTTATAACATTTAGGAAAGTATACATAGAATAATGTACATATACTCTACACCTGTTTATTAAAAAGTAAAAGCAAGCTACGTTTATTACGGGGTAAAAAAAAAGGCTAATAGAACATAAAAACTGTAGAACAAAAAAAGACAAGCATTTAAAACTATTAAAAAGATTTAAAACTGAAAAACCCTTTTACCATTTAACTAATGGTTAACAATATCAATCAATAGTTTAAGAAAAATACCAATTCTGAACCAGTATTCTCTATACTGGTTTCACTCTTAATGTTGCTTTAGAAAGTCCTTTTTTTTCTTTTTTTTAACTGCTTTTCATCTCATTTCTTTAACAGATTTTAATTGAATATGTACCTCACCTAACTCAAAGCTACCTATCTTCTTTCTACCCTCTAAGCACTGCTAAAAAGTTTTGTGCATGGTGCATTAGTCTATATACCCCATCAATATCATGTCATTTTTGAATATGTATAAGTGACTATTCTCCACTAACAGTATTGCATCAACTACATTGGCACAGTTAGCTCTCTTTGTGATTCCCACTCAATTCTCACTTTTGAGAATTGTCAGAATCTAAAATAAGAGCACTGGCAGTAGGGAGTAAGGGTGAAAAATGTGTGTATAGGTAAGCATCTGTTAAAAATACCTTTTCAGCATAAGATATATTAGCTGCAACATGATTTTAAGACGAAAGGCGGAAGACTTTCAAAATGTCATCCTCTACACTTGCATCTCTACAACAGGCAACTGCCGTCCATTCTACGAAGTTTCATCATAAATACTCTGCCTAAACAATCTGTCAAAGAGTGGTTTTACCTCCTGTCAAACAAAGCTAGAATCCTATATTGCAAAGATGGAGAACCAAGTTTAGATGCACAATAATGAAACGAAATACCCAGAATGAATGAGTGAGCTCTAAGGTAAAAAGAATGCATACTTGTGGGGTACAACATTACTTCTAGAACAGGTATGATCTTTGCTCTGGAAGAAGGAAATAAACCTGATAAAGGTAGAAAAAGAGGATATGCACAAGTGTAATTTGTTCTGAGAGATGCAATCCCTGACAGAAGAGGTTCCTCAACATGTCCTTAGCATTAGAAGATTGAGGATCAATAAATAGGGTAATATAAACATTGTGGCTAAAGCATGTGAGCCATTTTACACATACTGATCAACACCAACCATAAGTAAACAGGATGTCATTTGTCAAGCAACCAGAATTATGAAGTGGGCTTTCAGCCAAAACGAGAAGAACTTCCAAAAATCATCACAGGAGCAAAACGTATAACAAACCAAACAATAAGAACAGGACAATATCCATAACCAGTACTACAACTAGAAATCATAACTCACTTGAAGTAAAAATGTATATCAGGGTGACTGGTATGGGTATTAACACTTTTACCAAAATAAACAGACTCTTTGTTAACCTGAAGATGACCTAACAAACTTGAAAAGTTGTTCTCAGCTTTATTTTTGTAAGTTTTAATGTCCATACCAGCTATCCTGAAGAACAGTAGATTGAGAAAGATGGAAGCCACACCTAAAAGACCAAAGGTGGAAGGTAGACCATCACCTTTGGTAAATAGACACTGAAGAATGTCTGATGGATGTGGAAAGGAAAGATGAAACATCTGGAGTCAGTCACTGGGTTCAGGCAATGAACCTGACAAAAGTCATATGGACTGTTGTGACATCTGGATCAACAACATCTGACTGAGGTTAAAGGAGCAGAGACCAAGATAGGGGTAATGGTAAGGGAGGTTGTACAAGTAAAGGTCGGAACAGAAGAATCCATGGTTATACCAGCCAATACAGAGTCAAAAGTAGGATTAGACATGGAGTGATTTTGATTAGGAACAAATCACTGGAGAGGAGTCAAATAAGAGGGTGAGTATATATAAGATAACCCATCCTTTCATAACTGAATGTATCTACTCCCACCTCTAGTGCATGTGGAATAGAAGATCAGGGGAAAGAAAATGTTCCAGTTGGTGATTAATTCATTGATACGAGGTGTTCTCAGCTAAGACTACCATGTGGTGACTGTTAGCCCAGAAAAGGATAACTATGGTCTGAAAGCACAGAGCCTGAATATGGTACCCCCATGTTTGCTGATACAAGTTACCACTGTGGGGTTGTTGGAGTGTACCATAACTACCCTCCCCAACAAGATAGGAAGAAATTATTACAAAGCTTGATAAAGCTCCATTTTAAGAATGTTAATTTGGAGAGCAGACTCCTTGACTGACCAGAGATTGGAAGGTACCTAACTGTCAAGGTAAGACCCCAACCTTATAAAATGTGTCTATGAAGAGATGTAGATCTGGATGAAATACAGGAGGTGTGGTGTAGTCTATCTAGCCATGAAATCAGGCCAACAATGAATGTGGAAAAGAGTAAAAAGAGTGGTCCAAGGAGTGTTCACTTAGGGGAATGTGCATGGACTCAATTCTTGAGAATGAGAGCTTTGAAGGAAGCCTTCATCCTCAAAAGATATAGCTTCTCAAGCTGTGAAAGAATGCAAAGCAAGTGCCTTGAAGACTGCCTGCTCCATATCTTGAAGATGTAGAGAATGCTGGGTCTGACTAGGCTTGAAATTGAAGAAGACTCCCAAATGAACAAGGTACTGAGTGGAGTGAGGAATAGATTTCTTCACCTTTATCAGGAATACCCTGATGCTGCTTCTTGTAGGAGCAGATAAGTGTGGTCTTTGGATTGTAAACAAGAAAAAGCAAGCAGGAACCAGTTATCTGTGATGACAAATGCAAAAAATCATGGAGTGAAGGTTTTGAGCAAAAGTTCTTACAATCCAACAAAACACATAAGGAGCTGAGGATAATCCAAATGGTAGGATCCTAAACTGGAACACTCAATATTTAGCTATAAACACCTATGAACAATGGGAGTAATATGAGAATGAACCCCAAATTGCAGCATACATGGAGAAAAAATTGGATTTCTACTATCAAGAAAATACGGAATGTAGTCAAAACAAAGTTCAGCCTTATGAACAGAAAAGAAACATGTTAACAAACCAAAAAAAATTAAGCTCTGCACTAACAAAAATTAGGATTACAAGGCACATATGAACAATGACAAACAAAAAAAATATTCAGACAGAACATTAGATTACATGTTACTATAGTAGGAGTGATATGTACATACTACTTAAACATACCTAGTTGGCAAAGCACTCATTAATATGAAACTGATAAAAAAATCAAAATGTATCTAGTCTACAAAGAACATAATGTAATGAGTATATAGAGCCAATCACATTTACCTAGGAAACAAAGTAAGAACCAATATCTAACTTACCAAAGTCTAAGCTCAGAGATGAGAAACAATTCTCCTGTGTATAAAGGACAAAGCCAAACAGAGGGCACTTCAACCATGCCTACAATGGATATCTCAACCAGGTGTAGAGTGTACAAGTTAAAAAAAACAACAACAACAAAAAAACTTACATCTGATCCACAGAGATCTGGAAGCCATAGGAAGAAGGGAGAAGAACAAACAAATTGAACAGTGGAGCACAGCAGCAGGAAAAATAAAACTTGTAACATCAACCTCATCACTGAATAACCAGTTGTAGAAAAAAAAATGGACATGGAAGGCAAAATATTCCAATGAGGTGTACTGTGTGATACACCAAAATAAGAAGGTGAAAAGAGAAGAAAGTTACTTGTCTTCTCCTTGACTGTATTCTTCCTCAGCAAAATTATCAGGTTGAAAATGAGAAGAAAATATCTGGCCAAACTTATGAATCTAGCTCTCTACAAAGTAAAACCTGTACCTCCTCTGCAGACAGTGTTAGACCCAATTCTTAGAAAGTTGTTTGAGTAGTGCTATTAACTGTAACTACTGCAGTTGATACATTAAATCATGAATTCATACAAAATTATGAAAGTGGGGATTCGGTGTAAATCAGAGAGTGCTAGCTACGTTGATGCAGATGGCACAGTATAATTGATAGAGTGTAGCCACAACATGTGCATGTTCAAAACTGGTGTGAAATGGATGGGCTATATATACTGATGTGCTGAGAGCAAAATTGTTTTTAGTATTGCTTGGACAAAAGAGAGAAAATCAAAATAGCTCTGTGTGAAAAAAAGACCACATATTGCAATGTTTCTTTGCATGTATCTGTAATCCAATTTTAAAAACAATACAATTAAGTACTTATATGAAATAGGATTTACAAAAATTAGATTTCAAACATTTCCTGATTACTATACATGTAATTACAATACCATTAAATTTATGTTTATTTTTACTCTGTTAGTACCAGTATTAATCATGTAAAGGACCTTTCGTCCTGAATCATTTTATTCAGTTTTATAACACAATGCGAGACTTGTTTTCTTTCAGTTTACATAGATAATTAATATCTCTCTCAGAGAAAGTGACAGTAGATAAATTAAAATTTGTGTTTGAAAGTCTGAGTATCTTGGTATTTGCTTTCATCTGCAAAAGTAAGTTCTCTTTCTCACTGGAATATCAGTCTATTTGTACTTTCCTTTATGAATTTTTTCAACTGATTTCCTGACTTTAAAAAGTCACTCTTCAGGGTATAATTTTACTGGGAGTTTAACAAAATCATTCAAATACCAATTTTAAACAAAGCATAAATAATCTAAATTAATTACATATATCTTATGAATTCATGACACATAATGTATGTATAAAGTATATTAAAATGCTCAAACATAAAAATTAATTAGTTAAAGTTTATCCAATATAGTTTCTTTTCTAAATTTAAATATTATTCTAATTATACTTTCTCTTATTAGAAAATTACAATTTATTTACTTACTAATTTCTTACCTCATGTACCTGATTCTGTTTAAGGAAACTTGTTAAAAAACGAGTAAAACATCTGAATTTAGTTGTGATGGGTTATGACTGCAGTTACGAACTATTTTTAATAATAAAGTTTGTTTGTTTGGTATGTATCACAGATATTTTATGTAAAGGATGAAATTTGAAAATTTTCATTTTTACAAATATTAATACATGTAAGAACATACTTTAGTGAATGCTTATAGAATATCTTAATCACAAAGCAACTTTAGAATATACATTCTTTCATGATATTGATTTTACTATAAACCTTTATGCTACATTCCTGAAATTGACCTTAACTATTTGAGACAGCCAGTATCTTCCACACAAAGATTTTTGTTTCTTTAGCCTTATCAGAAAATAATTTTGATTAATCTGTGTTTTAAAATTTCACTGAAATTCCAAAGTTTAAGTCTTTCTATGGGTAATTTGGATGAACCCACAGAAGTTTTCAATGCTTTAATACGTTTTTTTGGACACTGACACCTCCACCCGATTTTTGTTATATGGCATCCATTTTTCATAAAAAGTCTGATTGCAAGTTTATTTATTGCAACCTTAATACACAACCTGCTACCAATAATACCATTAGATGAAATTTCTGAACTTTGAAAGAAAACATCTGATAATACCTAAACTACAAAATTTTCTTTGAAATCAGGTTTTTTTATTGCATCTGAGCTATAAATTATTTCTGTATATCTGCTTAAGAATTTTTAAAAACATTTTCTTTGCACTTTGCTTACTCTTAATTTGAGATTTTGTTGCTCTTTTTTACTTTTTGCTTTAACAAAAATCCATAATCTGCAGACCTTATTATTGGTGTTAAATGCTTTTGTCCTTATTTCCATTTTAACTTAGATTCTCCTAACTGTAAATTATGCTGTCCTAGTTACATTATCTATTTTCTCTCTCAGTATAGTATATTAATTAATTCATGCCAACTGGCATTCACAAACCAATTTTTCTTTCAAACGGTTTTTATTATTGCATCTGCTAATTTCTATCATTTTTATCAAATAGCTTACAAATCTCACTCAGATTTATTTGAATTTCCAAATCATTGTATTTTTTTCTAAATGAAATGTTAACTGATTCAAGTTTTTCTTGCTTAACTATATTTTTTTTGTTTTTTAAGTATGTGTTTTTGTTATCAACATCAGTTAATTTTACAAATTAGTATTGAATGTGCTCACACATATCACATTGTTCTTTGTTAAAGTATGTGGTGAAAAAATTGAAATTCTGTGGAATTAATTTTTTTTTTGTATAACTTTCCTTCTCCAAATAAAATAATGAAATTTTACCCTACCTGGAGTTTGGGTGAGCAGCAGGCTTCCCACTATCAGGTTTCCAATTTTCAACATTTGTCCAGGACTTTATTTTCACCTCTTTGGGAATTTCATCTTCCATGCCCTCCCAAAAGAAACCTCCATCACTTCTCTCAGCTACATTAGTGAATATTGTATTTTTCTGTACCGTAAGCATTGCATTTAGGTTGGTCTTCATAGATGTCCCTAATTAAAGGACGTTCAGATAAACATTACTGTTTTGTATGCATATGAAAATAAATGAAACACCAGAATATCCTCTAATTTATTACAAATTTTGTACCATGAAATCATCCATGTTAATGTATATCAGATAACCAAAACACAATTCTATTTGTTTCTGTTACTTGTTGCCACATCTTTTCTGAATGCATGGAAGTCTTCAAAATTTATTTCTCTTAAAATCTGTAGTATTCTCAGATATTTGAGAAATATTGTTTCAAATTATTCAACTATGTTTATAAAATATTCTCTATCAAAACACTATGGTATGAAAAAAAATCCCATAACACCAGTGTTATACTTTTAACTGGTGCAACACCAAAGAAACCACACTCAGATATTTGAGAAATAGTGTTTCAAATTATCCAACTATGTTCATAAAATATTCTCTATTAAAAAACTACAGTATGAAAAAATTCCATAAAACCAGTGTTATACTTTTACCTGGTGCAACACCAAAGAAACCATATTCAGGATTAATAGCACGCAAATGTCCTTGATCATCAAATTTCATCCAAGCAATATCATCACCAACACATTCCACTTTGTAGCCTGGCAATGTTGGTGTCATCATAGCTAGATTGGTCTTTCCACATGCACTTGGAAAAGCTGCTGCAACATACTTCTTCTCACCTTGAGGATTGGTGATTCCTAAAATCTACAATGAAATATTAATTATTTTTTACAATCAAGAACAAATTAAAGCGAATAACTTTTTTAAATGTTTTTTCCCTTTTTATGTACTAAATGTTTTAATACCATGTTAACTTTTTCTCTACTGTAAGCCAAGAGCATTTTGTGTGTGTATGAAATAATCATGCTACAAAAAGAGACACCTGTTTTATCAGAAAAAAATCACAACACAGTTGTTTCATAAAATAGCTTCCTTAAACTCACCAGCATATGTTCTGCCAGCCAACCTTCTCTTTTTGCTAGTATTGAGCCCAAACGTAGAGCGAAACACTTCTTGCCCAGAAGAGAATTTCCACCATATCCACTTCCAAAGGAGCATATCTCATTGTTTGCAGGTATATGGGATATGATAGTCTTTGAAGGATTACATGGCCAGTTATTAATTGGGGGGTGCTAGATATAGAAACTAAATACTAAATCAAAAGAATTAATGATGGAATTCATGAACTAAGCATAATACATTTTTCAAGCAATTACTCATACACATCACTTTCAAAATATACATTACATGTAACAAAGTAACATTGCATAAATTAAAATAATTAATAAAAAAGAACAATTACTCTGACCAGCTAAGAATGTATTGTTATTGTAATTGTGCTTACACTGACTTCAACAAACAAACAAACATGAAAGTTACTGTCATGGAATAAACTTAAAACATGAACTTTAGCATTACAACATAAATATCAATCAAAACTCATAAGAAATCCCAAATCATTGCAAAACAAGAGTATCAACAGTAATATCAAAATTAGTCAAAATGTGCTCAGTAATTAAAATGAATTTAAACGCAACCCTATCTGGAAGTTTGTTTTCAAGCCAAATGAAAATGAGACGTCCACTGGTACCCATTATAGGATTATATAGGTACCCAAAAAAGGTCACATTTAGTATTGTAATAAGTCATTGTGGAATGGGATGACCTGTGGAATCTGCAATGTTATCCAAGGACAGACCCAAGTCATCCAATTGCGCCTGGATGCGAAGGCCAAACGGAGCAATGGCAGATCGTCTGTTCTGAAAAAGTAGAGCCCACTGAGGAAGGAAAACACATCCCCAGGTGGGATGCTTTGGTAAGGAACAAAGTTTCGAAGAATATAGTAAAGATAGTTGCAAACAGCAAAGGTGCAGAGAAGGTTCATGAGATTCTATGTATAAGCTTTGAACTGGAGAGGTGTGGAAAGCCCCAGTGCAGAGTCAGTCAAAGTTCTTGATGATGAATGGGGTCCAGCATCTTTAAAGCCGAGGGTCTGGCAGAGCCATAGACCATTAATCCATAGTCGAGTTTTGATCGAATAAGAGCATGATATACCTTTAACATAGAACATCGATCTGCTCCCCAACTGGTAGTAGAGAGGGCACGGAGGATGTTCAGTGCTCTTGTGCATTTGACCCATAGCTGCTTTAAGTGTGGTATAAAGGTCAGCTTACGGTCAAATATAAGCCCCAAGAACTTGGTCTCAGGGACCACTGGCAGCGAAACTTCACCGATATGAAGTTCAGGATTAGGGTGAATACCCCATTGGTGGCAAAAGTACATGCAAACGGTTTTAGAGAGAGAGAAATTAAAGCCGTTTGCCATAGTCCACTTCAGTACATGATTGAGGGCAGTTTGTAGTTGCCGCTCATATCTCATGTTTGACAACTAACATGAGATGTAAAAGTCGTCGACATACAACCCATTCGCAATAGTGAGAGGGAGTTGTTCAGTGATGGCATTTATCTTAATACTGAAAAGTGTAACACTCAAAACACAGCCCTGAGGGACTCCAAGCTCCTGTACAAAAGAACGGGAAAGTGTCGAACCCACACGAACTTAGAATCTCCTGTCCAAAAAAATTTTTTTAATAAACATGGGTAAATGGCCATGTAGCCCATATGTATAGAGATCTTGCAAAATGCCATACCTCCATGTTGTGTCATAAGCTTTCTCAATGTCAAAGAATATTGATACAAGATGGTGGCGTTTGAGAAAGGCTTTTCTGATTGATGTTTTAAGTCGAATTAGGTGGTCTGTAGTGGAGTGCTGTCATCGGAACCCACACTGGGTGGGCTAGAGGAGGTTGTGTGATGCAAGGAACCAAACAAGACGAGCATTAACCATCCTTTCTAAGGTCTTACAGAGACAGCTCGTCAAAGCAATTGGACGGTAGCTTGAAGGAATCTTGGGATCTTTCCATGGCTTAGAGAAAGGTAAAATAATAGCCTGGTACCAGGCATCATAAAAAACATTCTCCTGCCACATCCAGTTAAAGACAATTAGAAGCACATCAAGAGAAGCAGAAGATAGATGGTGGAGCATGTCATAGTGTACATCATCAGGTCCAACAGATGTACTGCCAGACCGATGAAGGTCCATTTTCAGTTCCACCAGTGTAAAGGGACAATTATAGTCAAAGAGACAGTCAGTTCGAAAGGAAAGAGGTGAACGCTCTGCCCGAGTCTTGATGGCCAAGAAGGTGAAGGAACAAGCAGAAGTGCTAGATACCCGGCAAAAGCTTTCACCTATAGTATCAGCGATGCTCCGGACATCAACCACTTCCTGACCATCAGAGAGTAAGATCGAGAGGGGTCAGAATTGTAGTGCCCACTGACCTTTCGAATCCTGTCCCATATGACCTTGGAACTGGTGGTAGAAAATATGCTAGTTGTGAACTTAATCCAAGATTCCTTCTGGCTTTGACGTCTTACCCACCTAGCATGTACACGGGCCCGTTGGAAAGCGACGTGGTTCGAAAGTGTGGGATATCTACGAAAAGTATCCCAGGCCCGTTTTTGAGCCTTCCATGCTAAGTGTTAAGCAGGATTCCACCACGGACGAGGATATCATGGAAAACGTGTCGAGGTTTTAGGAATACACTGAGCAGCTGCTTGTATAATACAGCCAGTTACTGCTGCCACACAGTCGTTTATTGATGGCTGATTCAAGTTCTGCGAGAGCAGTGAAAGTGGACCAGTCTGCCTGATCCAGCTTCCACCTGGGCATGCGGGTATGGATGGTGGCATCGACCACGGCCAGTCTCTCTCAAAAGTATAGGGAAATGATCACTGCCTGGTGGATAATTGTCAACCCTCCATGAAAAAATGGGAGAATAATGAAAGGGAGCAAACTGAGAGATCAATAGTGGTAAAGGACTGACTAGGTGCATGAAAATAAGTGGAAGAACCAGTATTGAAAAGAGAACGATTGTGATCAGAGAGCATACTCTCAACAGAGCAACCCCTCCCATCAATAATAGAACTTCCCCAGAGGGGATGATGTCCATTAAAGTCCCCCAGGAGTAGAAAGGGAGATGGCAACTGTCCAATGAGAGCATCAAGGTCTGATTGATCATATGTCTTTCCAGGGGACAGGTAGAGAGAACAAACAGTGATGGTATGACCAAAGGAAACACGGATGGCTACGGCCTCCAAGGGTTTGTTGAGTGACAAAGACAGGGTGGGTACATGCTGATCAACCAATAGTAATCAAGAAAGTTAATTTGCATAGGCAAATAATTGCATGTAAACTTTATTCTTTTGTGAAAGGAGTTTGCATGTGTGATAAATTCTTTAACTGATTTAAGACTGGCTGTTCAAATTAAAAATATGTTGTCTATGTAATGTTTTCATATACAAGGTTTTACAGGACTGAGTTGTACAAACTGGTTTTTGGTATGACTCATAAAAATGTTGGCATAATTGGGAGTCATTTTAGTACCCACTGCAGAACTGTTAACCTGAATGTAGTGCTTGTATTTAAATTTGAATTTGTTCGGCTTTAAAACTAAGCTGACAAGATTAATTTTTGTTTGAGATTCTGATGGGTTAGAAAGGTTTGATGCAGACTTGAGTTTCTAGTCCATCATGTGGAATATTGGTGTAAAGGGAAGAAACATCCCTCATGCAAAGAAGACTAAGAAGTACATCAGATCAAATATCTTCTGTGATATTAAGAGAGTGGATAGTAACCTTTATGTAAGAGAGAATACATTTTATGTGTTGGTCAACAAAACCAGATGATCTTCAAGATGTTATTAAACTCCCTATACACATATACATCACTGCTTGATTGCACCATGACTCCAAGTTTGCCCCAGAAGAGGAAAGGTCCACCTTTCGAAATCACTCATATTATAGGGTTTCTTTTTCATTAAGACTTCTTGAACCTACATGTGTTCCTAACATCATGAATTAAACACCAAGTAACAGACAAACTGAGAAGAATAAATCATTCTTTGTTGGTAGTTATCCCTATGGAAGAAATAATATGTATCTGTGGATAACCTTCAACAAACATCTTAACTATACCAACTACACTAACACTATGATACATAAACCTGTTAAAACCATGATAACCAAAGATAAATGTTATAAGTCTGAGGTTGCTTAGCATAAATAACTAATTTTATGTTATAACTTACAGTCATTTTAAAAATAAAGAGAATAATTTAAATTTATTTAATATTTTTTTGTAATGGTTAAAGGGTTGATAAAACTAACCAAGGCCATATTTTAGATTAAAGAAAATAACATAAGATATAAAGTTCTCCTGTATAAACTTTTGATGTAGATTTAGGGGATCTTAGAAATTACATAAATGAAATGCAACAAAACTGATGTGAAACAAATCTACATTGTAAACTTACACTTCATCGGTAGAGGCTGACCAACTGAGTGAAGACACTTAATGAAGCTTTGTTCTCCTAATGTCTTCAGTACTGCAGATCCCATTCTTGTCATAATTCTCATACAGCACACTACATATGCAGAATCTGTGAGCTGGATTCCTATCTTAGCAATAGGAGACCCTATAGGACCCATGCTAAATGGTATGACATACATTGTTCTGCCTAAAAAAAAAAAAAACATTCACCTGTATTTCTAACACATTTCCATGCAAGTGAATGCACTTTAAAAGCAAAAACACATTTCAAATCTTAAAAAAAATGCAATTTAAAATTAAGCATTTAAAGTTATGAGAATATCTCCATCTTACATGTACTGTTTTTTAAATCCTCATCTATTCTAGAAATTGTTCCTTATTCATAAATTTGTCTTGTATTAGCCTTTACTACTCATAGTAACTTCACAAAAAAGGTTTTGAAATTAAATGTACAAGATGTCTCTAATATTTTATCTTAATTCAGCTGTACATTTTAAGAATACAGAAAAACTATAATGAATGTAAAACTATGCAAAATTTACTGAATAGTGATTATGACAAAAATAAATCATGTAAAAATTATTTATAGGCATGCAAGTTCAGAAGGATATTTAACACATTTACTTAGAGGAGTGTGCTTTATTAAATATTCATTGCAAAAACTGTTACCTGATGCTTCAGGTTATTTAAAAGGTACAAAAATGTTATTTGTATCTAACTAGATTAGCAAAATAACTTAGAATTCAAAAACCATTTTATTTAAATGAAATACTACCTGCAAAAACATAATATTACATAAAGACATAACCAATGATAATTTTAGACAAATGAATACTGTACAGAGATACAAAGAATCTCCATAGACTAGTTTCTTGTCTAAGAGCCAAATGTACTATTAGGTTGTATAGCAATATTTAGGAAGCCATTGCAATTTTATATACAACACTGCATGAAGGTGAAAAATATTTTCAAAGCATCCATAAATGAATAAATAAGCTTGAAAGTGTTTGGTTTTTAACACACTATCTTTAGTGATGAAAAACAGAAATAATTTTTTGAAGAAAAAATATGTGAATAAGTATTCCTTACCTTTCATACAGCCTGGATACCTTTCACTAAAAGCTTTTTCCTGATCAGCTGGAGACATCCAATTGCCTAATGTTCCTTTCACTCCTTCTTTTGTTACAGGGACAGTGTCATGCTTATTTGGGGTAGAAATGAAAGTTAAACTTTCAACACGAGCCACATCAGCAGGATCAGTACGTGCTAGCCAGCTAACAAAAAAAAAGTGTGTTAAGTGTTTATTAACTACTAAAAGTCAAATAAACCTTATGCATACCAAAAGGCAAAAATGTGTATGCTAAGACCTTTTCACAAGGTTACGTTCAAAGTTGAATTACACAATTGCATATTAATTTATGTCAATAAAGTTATAATCAAAATAAGATTAATAAGTTTTATTTTATTATTTTCTAAATGACATTTTTAAACAAGTTCTCAAATTTCACTTTTCTGTAGTATACGAGACATATTTCCTCCAAATTACACATTTTAGATAATTGTTCTATCTCTATTTGAGTTTGAGTTTTAATGCAAACTAAAAACTTACAGTGCAGATATTGCTAAGATATAATTAGCTTTTATAAGTTTTATAAGAAAATTCATTAATTCTCTATAACATTTAACATTACATAATTTATAATTAACAGAAAGAGACGATTCAAAACTTGTGTATGATGCAAGTTCATTCTCAGAACAGCTTTTAAGTTCTTTGGCATATAAATTCAAAAATTTTCACCACGTTCAACTTAACTAGCTACGAAAATTACCTACACTTATAGCTTAGCAAGAAAGTTAGGTAAATAATTATAGGAAATGTTTGCTTTATGCATATTATGATTTTTTGTACTAAACTGAATATTTGAAATAAATAGATAATTTAGTAAAGTACTAACAGCATTAACAGCAATGCTAGCAAAAATTAAAAATAGTTTCTACTGAAACTTCAAATTTCCAACTACAAAAAACAACAAGAGCCATATGTTAGTAGTAAACTTCTTTATGTTTTTAATCTATTGCTATAAAAATAACCAAAATGAAAAATTTAGAAACTTATTTAATTAGGTATGAAAAATGTGAAAAAACAAAATAATTAAACAAAAAATTTTCCATCGAAATATACATACAAGTTGTACAAGCAATGTGTAATTTGTTACTCCATTTCACTGTTACTTGTGCTATTTGCTTGTGATGTATTTATAGCTTTTTTTATGCATGTTTTGCAGTTAGAGATGGTTCAAAGAACAATAAAACAATAAATTTAAACAAGAGAAACAGATGTGAATTGTTAAAATCCCAAGGCTTTTTAGGATAAGTAACATTCTGTTTCAATTTTACAAAGAAAAAGGGTAATTTAAATTTATCTGGAATTTTCTTTGGTGGTGGTTAAAGGTTGGTAAAATGAACTCATTCCATATCATTCAGTATAGAGAAAATAAAATACAGAATACAAGGCTGTACTGAAAAACTTTTGATAATCATTTAAGAGATTTTGTAGATTTCTGTAAATTAAATCTTAAAACTGCAAGACAAAGTATTTTTAATCTTAACATGAAAATTATCCTCCATTCAGACAGTATGATTCAGACTAGCCAGAGCCAGACTTTAACATAAATTTAGAGAAAACTTTAAAATTTTTAAAAATTTAATATTTTTGTGTGCATAATACTTGTAATGTTTATTAAAAGTGTGTCCATTTTTTGATGCAGTAAATGTGCCTTCACGAGTTATAGTATCTTTAACTTCATGGTTACATGTTTGATAAAGGAGCTAGTTAAAATGGCAGAGCCAACATAAGGAGTTATTTCTATATCATATGAATAGATGATAAAATAACAGGATTTATTTTGTAAAGTTCATCAAGTAATGGTGTCCAACAATAACCACATAAATGTTTTAACAGCCTTCTGAAATATCTGAAAATGAGTGTATAAAACAGATTGCAATAACTTTTTATCACAAACTAAATAATAAATTAACTTAATATTAACTACTCATATACATACCTGAATTCTTTTTAACACCCTCTCACAATGCAATTAGATCTCAGAGGGATTCCTCAAAAGTGTTTGTTTTACCATCAAAAAAGTTTTGATGTGACTCATTACTTTTCCAACTTAAAATGACCATAAAGTTTCCTTATGTCCTATTAAAATTCTTTGAATACAAAATTTAAAAATGGAAATTTATATTTTCAACAAAAAAATGTGGAACATCTACCAAAATAGTTCTCAATATGACAGTAAATTTGACTAAAATGATTCAATAATAAACCAAATAGTCTAAAAGCATGATATTATTATAGATTCTGACACATAACTGCTAAAAATCTTGTACTTTAAATATGTCAGTATTAATGGAAACAACATAGATATAATAAACAAATTTATTTGCAACACTTGGTTTAATGATACACACAAAAAACAATACTATTAAAAAGTTTTTATTTTCCTTTTGAAATGAAATACAATATAAATAGTGTGCATAACTTACCTATATTATGGCAAAAATTGAATAAAAATGTACACAAAGCTGAGATTTAGGCTAGTAATGGACAACCAATTAACTATGTAGTTGATTTTTTGATAAACAAGCAAGCAATATTCTTAGAAGGGAAAAAAGTCCATCTTTGCCTGTATTGAGTAATTTGACAAGTTGAATAATAATTTATTGTTTGCTAAAATTGACTAAATGGTTAACTGGCTGTACATTACTAGTGTAGGCAGCATAAATGGATCAGCTTGGTCTTTTTTTATTTTCATTTTACTAATGTCAATTGCAGATGGCTGCACACAGGAATGTTTGGAGGCCATTTAAAGACCAGGATGGATCTGTCAATTGTTGCAATAGAAGAAAATATTTTGACTACTGTAGAGAAATGTTGACTTCTGCAACTTAACAGTAACAAAGATTCACTTGACTTCAGGCATTTTTTGCTGTGAAAGGAGTGAACTATTAAATAATTTCAGTTATATTTTATTACTTATTAATAAATGGTTCTCCACCAATCTTTTAAAATTTCAGAAAAGTAGCTGTTAACTCATAAATCATATTTGCTCATTGAAAATAACTTTACATAAAAAACTGTAAAACAGAATAAGCATTAATAAAATTGCAAATATGTACGAGACATAATTTATATATTTTTTAAAGTTCAGTGAAAAAGGTTACTGCATCTAATTAAGGAATAAAACTAACTTCCTTTTTGTATAAAACCTATCTTGTTAATGAAGGAGAACTATGGGACTTGCCATTACCATTCACACTCATATTGGTAAATACCTGGCTGTGAACACATGTGAAACTTGAGTATGATGATAATGGAGGCAAACTGTTTATTTTAACATATCTATTATACATTTATTTGGATTTCATTTTATCTGTAAAAAATATACAATTCAGATATGTAAATATATCTTTAAATGGACAATGAAAGAGAAATATAAACTAGCAAAAGTGATGGGAGAAACCAAGTACAGTAAACACCTTTAATAAGAAAAAATGCTTGTGACAATCAAATGCTTATCAATCCGTTAAGGCTATGCTGGCAACTTTCAGATTATGAGTCGAATCCCTGCCACACTAAATATGCTTACCCTTTCAGCTCTGGGAGGCATTATAATGTGATGGTCAATCCTAATATTCATTAGTAAAAGAGTAGCTCACAAGTTGGCGATGGGTGGTGATGACTACCTGCCTTCCCTCTAGTCTTACATGGCTAAATCAGGAAGGCTAGTGCAGATAGCCCTTGTGCAGCTTTGCAAGAAATTCAAAAACAAAACAAATCAACCAGTGCCAAGTCGGAAATGACAGGAGAAAATTTATAGGGATAAGTAAGCTCTATGGATTATTACTTAGTTTTGTGAAAATCAAAAATTATGTATATTTAAAGCCCATCTAATTCTCAAGTTCTTATGGGGTTGCAAAGTAGCTTAGAAAGTCTGACAGACCACCTTCAGCAGTTGTAACTAAAGAGGCAAGGCAAGGAAAGAAGGTTAGAGACCACCAAGAAACAATGTGAGCTGTCTGATCTCATGATGTACTTGTATAAGGAAAAGAACAGTTCAGTGGATTCACAGTATACCACATGCAAATTTTACTCAATCATGGTAAGTACAAGTTCAAAATCTCCTGCATCTACAATAATACATATCACACAAACTGAAAAAAGAAATGTCAAACATTTTGCAGATTTATACTGATCACATGCTTCAACAGATCAATAACAAGACTTAACAATAATTCACAAACTGAATAAACCATTCAACCTTTCAATCTCAGCAGAGTCCATCATCAGACCATTTAAGTTTCATGATGAAACCACTATGTAATGCAAATACTATTTGTTTATAACACTAATTTTCATGTTTGATATTACTACTTTTTTGATTTATCCCAATATTCCAAAACAACTAATAAATATAATATTACCATACATAGGTAAACTTGTAATGGATATGAAAAAACACTGCAGAACAACAATGACAAATCCAAACTTACATTACGAAAATTCATAAAGATTTGTAAGCAGTTGACTATATCAACTATACAATGTAGTTGAAAGCACAAAATAAACAGTGAAAACTATGATTTACTTCAGCAGAAAAATCATTTACACAATCAGAAACGAAACAAGTGAACATCAGTGTCTAAACAAGAAATGCATATCTTAAATATAAAATGTGACATTTCTAAGCAAATTAATTAATCCATTTTCAAACTTACTATTTATGATATTAAATCTTTCAACAGAAGGTATTATAAAATACATTATGAACTTGTGTATAAGGAAGTGACTGGAAGAATTTCCATAAACACAGTTGCTCCCTCTCAGTCCTCTGAGAGCTACCACACACACACACACACACTTAAGTTTGTAAACTCAGTTGAAAGCAGTTTTTGGTTAGTAAGAGTCAAAACTAGTACCCTATTAATTCTAAATGTGTATCAAAATATTTGAACATAAAAATGTACAAGAACTTACTTGTTTTCATACTTCTTAAGCTGAATTATCATTCCCTGTTTCTGCATCATATGGAGAAGATAGTCATTCTCTGCTTCACTACCATCACAAATATGGATGTTGTCTGGCTGGCACAACTTAGCTTTTTCTTCCACAAAGTCACGAACATTGGATTTTAACCTGCTTATGTCTCCATGGACAACGCTAAAGAAACGACTAGTCACTGGAACCCATTTCCCAAGAGTCAGTGGAGTATCTACACTTTTTGCAAGTACCTTTCCATACCTAAAAAAAACATTAGGTTTTATACATTATAATATCTTGTTTATTTTATGAATCTGTTAATCTACCATACTGTTCATTTTAGAGAAATTCCAATACAATCTTTATTATTTAAAAAAGTTATAGATAAAATGTTAAAATAGAAATACATATACAAACACAAACAGAAAATGCAAGTAGTCTAAAACAAAAGTAAATGGTTTAATATAAACATATCTGTCACATATGTAAAAAATGGTGTCCCTACAAGAAAGGATTAGAGGTCAATAGCTTAGAAACAAATATTTAGTACAGAAATAACTAGTTCTCCCTCAAAGGAAACATTATTCAAATGAAAAACTATCCTTCCTTTGCAGCTCTTGGAAAAGTTGCTCTAAGTCCAATATGCAAGTAGTCTATTACATTGTGATGCATTTAGAGTACTCCACAGTCTAACAAATTGTTTGAAACTTGCCAAACATCTGCTTACTGTGTGAGAACATGCATCAATAACTTAACATTCATTATATTTATATAATTTACTGACCACTTAAGAATCTGCCATATATTGTCAAAAGTTAAAAAAAACATTCAACAGTAAATTTCAAGCATTACATTGGAGAGTTCCAAGTATAACTGTTAGACTAATTAAGTCTCCTCCTATGCACCTGATTATTTGAGAAATATTCTTCTCTGCTACTACAATTTATATTTTGTGTTTAAACAACTTCATTTGTATTTTCCTATTCTAAAATTTAGAGATATTTAGGTAGCAACCTTAATGACAACTCTCTCAGAATTCTAATCCTCTGAACTGCTTTAGTTGAAAGAAACCATTTTCTGTTTTCATGTTCATTACAAAAATTGTCATATAGGCATATTTAGTTAGAAATTGTGGTTTATACATGTAAAAAGAGTATTAATCTTGATGTTCTAACTTAGCACTAACTTTAAACTTACAACCAATATCAAACACATTTACATTTTGAGGCTGGTGCTAGGTGCAGATAACTAGCACATATTACAAACTGGCTTGATACAAAAACAGTAGCCAAGCTCATAGATGTCATGTTTGCTGTTAATTCAAAGACCTGTCACACAATGACCAAGTGATGTTGGATTGATTTGTATATTTCTGGGTGAGCTGTCAAGCAGATGATTATTAATTGACCAAGTCTGATTAGTCTGGCCTTCATGCCTATATACACTACTATCAAAATAAACGCGATTTCAATCAGAATATCAAGCAAATTGTTTTTAAGCCAGTTAAAATAACTGATCATGAATAACCATGTTTTAAGCTTTTAACACAAATGGTAACTGGTAATCTGCCTGACTGTTAGAATAAAGAATACTTACTCTGATTTGTAATTATCATAAATTTATTGTAATGTGAAAATTGATAACATTTATCAGTTTCAATGTAGGTATATGATAGAGTACATTTTAATGTCATAAGATTATTTCTACCCATATCACAAAGTTACAAATATCAACATACCTACAAGTATATGAATTGAAAAGATCCAAAACTAAAAGGGTTTACAATAACTTTTACAGGAAGCATCAGTTTCATCAATAAATTTATCATTAATAATCTAAGCATTCATCCTCACAATTTGACACCAAGCATACTTCACCCTCAGTTAAGAAGCCCTGTGGAAAACTCTTTAGAGACAAGACTGTTCAATTATACTGTATACAACCATATAGACACTAATGGAAGTGAAATTGGAGCAAGCTATCACAGGTGGAGCTGGTAAATTAACTTGATCAATATATTCAATAAACTACCTATAAATATACATTACAATGATTAGTATTACTTAAAATAACACCATGTAACAAAATTTTTACTTTTTCATGTTCCTAGGCATAAAATGTTATTTCCAAATTGTTTGTGTATAATGTAAATGGAAAAGACCTATTTTTCTTTTCAAACTTTGCTTTTGTGACCAGGGTAATGAAATTTTCAAATGTACCCATTTTCCAGAACATTCCAGGTAGATTCAGTGCTGAGTAG